>NC_137023.1:20194232-20344232 GCF_032717465.1 Coenobita brevimanus | reverse complement strand
TGTCCCTGACGGACATCCGACGGAGGCGGCGCCGCAGTTCACCCCTGACGGCGCTTCTTCCTGTAGGCAGCCGCAGTCCCCGGACTCCCAGGTCTGGCCAGCAGCCCCCAGGCCCAGACAACCCAGGCTCCCTCTCTCCTCGGAGCCAGAGGCGCCAGGCCCACCTCCTGCAGCTGTTCGGCCCTAGTCCCGAGGGCCACCTCACAGGCCGAGGCCCCCAGACTGGAGGGCCTTCCTGCACCCCACTGACGCGGCCCCAGTGTGAGGGCCGCCTCACAGGTCGAGGCCCCCAGATCGGAGGGCCTCCCTGCACCCCAACGACGACTACCACCCGGGCAGTGACGCCCCTACGGACAGTGCGCTGCCCCCTTCAGGAGGGCTCCCCGTAGGGCCCCTCTCTCACGCCCAGGACGCGCAGCAGGTGAGACCCAAGGATAATATGGGTACATAGTGACACTAATAAGGCTAATACAGTGAACAATCAACGCAGTAGTGCACAGTGACAAATAGCAAAGTAAAGGCCCAAGTGATATATAAGTGACTAGAGTTACACTCAGTGCCCAGTGACCCGATACCTGGCAGAACAGAAAAGACCACTAACTATATACAGGAGGACATATAGAAACCGTGGGTTAAAGTCAGAGGCATGCGGGGTTCATCAGAAACTTGTGACCTAGTGCTACTGCGACTAAGTAACTCCCACGAGTGTCACGACCCGCATGCTACCCACTTATGGTAATATTCATTCCCCCCACTCTTGGTCACGTCCTCTCCTAGTGAAACGAACTCAGTATATAAAACGCCATCTCTGCCTAGAAATAGTATCCGGGTACTGTAATAATGGTATCGAATATCCATGTACGAGTGAAGAGTGACCTATTGTGTGTGTAACCCTACCCATTTGTATTAAAGGCTAAGTCTGTGTTTCCTGTCTCTATAAATATCCAATAACTCTTTGTGTATATTGTCACGGTGTCAGAATTAAGGTAATAGATGTGTTAAGGTGTACTGCCTGGTTTTTCTGTCCTGTTCCTTTGTGGGTGCTTTACTTCCGGTCCGGAAAGAGGACCCCGCTCAGTCGCTGGTGTTCTTAGGACGAGAGGTCGGACTAAAAACACCCAGCATAACACTTATAATAATTAATAATAATATCATCATCATCATTACTATTATTATTATAATTATTATTATTATTTTTATTGATGTTGTTGCTGTTGTTTTCATTATATTTTTTTTCTTGAGGGAACATGTTGCAGTGAAAGGATTAGAGTAATTATATTAAGCTCTATTATTTTCATTGGTCTTCCAAAAGCTTCATCTAATAGTCAGGTGGTAGATACTAAAAAACGAAAATGCCGTCTTATGGCAAAAGTGGTTAATGCAAGGTGCATCATCCGTCTTGCAGGGGTCAGTGTATGGGTCGCTGCCACTGTTAATTCTTTTTCAAAGACGGATCCATCTAATAGCACAAATGGGTCCAGTACAATTGTTATATGCTGTTCACCCCTGCACTCCGATGACAGACTTTTTCCTATATTCATAACAATTTCTCGGAAAGCGGGGGTACTTGCCAGTCATTCACTCAATATGGAGCCACCTTTAGGTGACTCTACATTGAGTGACAAGCAAAATAGTTTCCTGTGACCCAGTAAACCATTAATTACGTCGGGTAGTTACTATATAACCAAATGGACACTTGGTGGTCAAATGGTCTTAGGCGCTATAATCGAATTTGATCAACAAGGTTTGTGTCTGATGGATGGTTGAGTTTATTGCTCACACAGGGATGAATAATTTTCACCTTTGCCTCATTGTCAAAAATGAGTGGCCTAACCCCGACCTCCTAATCTTCTTATGGGACAGAAAAGGATAAAGTCATAGTACCACCAAGCGATTCCATAGTAATAGGATTGCAGAGACTTTCTGAACTGGGGTTGTTAAGCACAGTCATCCATAGCCCCTTCACTATGAGAAGGTTTTCTTACACTGAATAACATCGTCTGGTGTCGCCAAGAAAGAAGTATAAACAGATGTCATCGAACTGAGAAGTTAAGCCTATTCTTAGGGCTGAAATGCATGTATAGAGACCCAGGGACATATCAGTTGTTCTTCTTCACACATACTTTTGCCTTCATATTTCGGGTTATGTATCGTCTGTCTGTACTAACAAAAGGCCAAAGTTTCTTCTGGCGCCCGGGAAAAATGAAGACGTAGCTCAAAAATGGGGAGGAGGACTCAAAATCCATGGACACCTGCCCCCATTCCCCTCGGATCATCCACTGCTCAATGACGACGTCGAGAATCCCCAATATGATAAGCATGACTGGGGGAGGTACAGAGCTCACTAAGAGTTCCATGACAACCTTTTAAAAGTGCTCATGTTATTGCCCCCCTGTATTCGTCAGCATCGCAGGTGGGGGAAACTGTCGATTACAGGCTTCAATGATTGTATTTTAGCAAACAGTCGAGAATATGGATGCTTCCTTATACACGGTGAACCATATTGCGTCCCTCTTCCACACTGCACTGTCCAGACACATAAAACAAGAGTGGCCATCCCCTTTCCCCTGAGTAATCTTATGTGTGCAGTAAACCAGAATATCCCTCGGATGCACACACATAAGGGCCACATCCAGCTGAAGCGTCTTATTCTTCTAAACCACCATGCGTTCATTATGTCTATATGTTTGCCATACAGCCTAACGAATATTTTTCTGGTCTACAAGAAATCATTAGTACTGAACAATCATACCAAGAAGGAGCATTTATAGTGTGCAACATCCGTTCTCTTCAAATGCTCTAAGGACTTTTGACCTTGCTCTGTGTCCTTGATTTTTGACAGTTTGTACTCAAAATCGAATAGCTTCACCCTTCACTCTTAGCCCTCTCTAAACGGTTGATTTAAATCGAACTGAAACTCTTTACGTTGACCTTCCCTGATGACCTTTACCTATTATTCTTCAATATAATAGGTAAGCCCCTTGGCTAACACGACCACTCCACGAAGTTTCGTTAACACACACAAAAAAAATGCTGTAGTCTGATCACACACACACACACACACACACACACACACACACACACACACACACACACACAAACCGCTCGCTGGTGCAGTGGTAACGTTCTCGCTTGCCAACTGGTGGACGGGAGTTCGCGCCTCGCTCAGGTTGCGAAAAGTTTCACTGATGAAGTGGGTGGTTACTGTCCCCCTTGAGCAAGGAGACGGGTGTGTGTGTGTGAAGGTCACAGCCTTGCCCTTAGATAGGACTATACGAGCTCTCAGCTCCCTTCCGGGAGGGTAAAAAGCTGACGATCATGACCATCAAGTGATCCTGACCGACCCGGTGAATTACACACACACACACACACACACGAGGATAATTTTGGCTTTTTGTGGCCTTGACCGTTGACTAAAAACAAAGAATTTATTTGTTTTCTTGTATTACCCTCACACCTTTCACCAAGCTAGATGGAAAAGGAATGAAAACTGTTTAAGCTAACCAAGCCATGTGGCACTGACTTCTGACCTTTGCTAATACGGAATGTCCTCAGAACATTCCCATCCATTTACTTTGTCATAAATTCATCCAGAAAGACTGGCCAAATAGAACAGAACATGTTTAGAATGGCCTTGCTAGGCAATCTTACCTCTGACATTGTGAGAAAATTAAAAGTTAACACATTGCATGACCCTCAACCCTTGCACCAAGTTTGGTCTAAACTAGATAAAAACTACTGTAGTTGATCGAGCAAGCGAGAACACAATAAAACATGTTGTAGGGTATCTGTGGTACTTAGGAACTATTAAAGCTTCACTGGATCTACAGATATTGTTGTACAGCTTGTGAAGTAGTATTAGGAGTTACTTCAATGACTATTCTTAAAATTCGCTACCATATTACTGAAAAAATCCAAAATGCGCCATACTTAGCTGTTGTCTATCGGCTTCTATGTGTCAAGTAGGGTTGGTGGAGGATTAGTACCCCTCCCTGTAAAACAATTAACTCTAAGCCGTTGGCCACCCCGTTTGGGATACATGGCGTCTGGCAATGGATGGATGGATGGACCTTAACTTCTCCCAAATTGTCATCCTTTGCTGTTTATGTCACGTAGCTCAGTCGCAGCAAAAGTCGTTGTTACGGTTCGTCATGCCTTCATTTAAACTCGCTCGTAATTATTATCGTATTCCAGTGTTGTTATGTTCTTATAACTCAGTTTTCAACATGAAGAGATGCAGTTTTAGGCCAAGTATGGGTAAGAAGTGATTAGTATTGAGCTTATTCTCAGGTCGGTCGTCGCTTTGATGTTTCATTCTGGCTTTTGTTGTTGTTTTGATTCTCTCTTCATTAGAGGAGACCGGGCCTTGCTGTAGCCCGGTTGGTGGTGGTTGGCTTCAGTGGAGTAAGGGGAAGACAGGGCCTGGGGACTGCCCAGCACACACGCCCTGTCTCCTAGCTGTTTGCGATGTGTGTGTTCATTCTGGCATCTGGACATCGACTTATTTAGCTGAGAGATCCCTGCGAAGAGTTCTGTGGAACGACGTATGGAGTTTGTTAATGGTACCGTCAGACAGTTTTACTCAGCCCGGGAAAGACTTTTTTTTTTTTTTTAAGTTACTTGGATATTGATTTTATTAATCCCTTCAATGAGAGAGGCAATTCCTAAACTGTGTAAACTCATCTGAAAGTAGCATCATCGCACTGGAGTTTAATAAGTGCTTCCTCCAGGCTTCAGTCCAGCAGCAAAACTTTCATTCCTCAGTGGCAATACCAGTCCCGAGTTGAGCAAACAAGGCTGCAGTTGGACTCTGCATTCTTCTTGCAAGTATAAAACAGACGACTAGAAACGAGGAATGTTCAATGAGAATGTTTTTTACACTGAGCCACCAGTATAAACTACGGTTAAAATACACCTCAGGCTGTTATATTGCACTGTATCAAACAAAATCCTTTATTAAGAATTTTGACATGCATTACACAAACCCGCTGTTATTAGTTGTGGAATATACAGGATATCTACCAAGATTAGTCAAACATGCTCCAGTGCTCATGAGTCGTAGGAGAGGTGAAGTTATGATAAACTACGGAATACAGAACACCAACTTTGTACATCAGGGAAAAGTTAGCTTGAGCAATGCCTGTATGGCCTCTCACAAAATTAATTTAAAATGACAAACTGAATTAAACTGGCAGTCAGGATCATATCTAATGTATCAATTTTATGGTGGTTTCATCTGACAACTGAGCCTCTATACAAGGATTTCTAATAATTCTCTGCTTTATATTACTGAAGAGCGCAGTCTCTCTCTCTCTCTCTCTCTCTCTCTCTCTCACACACACACACACACACACACCAGAATACGGCCATGAGATGTTTCCCTTCAATAGAGACAAACCAGCATGCCCTATCCATTAATGTCAGCTGTCCCTCCACCGCCACACACACACACACACACACACACACACAGGCTGGCAGATGGACAACACATCAGAGAATAACTGAGACGTACAGTGGTGATGCAGGAATAGTGATTAATTTCTTATACTCTGCTTACCAAATCTGACTTATGAATCATTCCAAGACACTGAATTCAAGCGGCTGTGTTAGAACATCATTCAGACCAGCATTAATTAACGCTTTCTCAGTTAGGACAGCTCTGATTTTCTATTCCAGCTAACAGCAAGCGATTATATTCAAGTGATTCAGTCATATCAGCCTGAAAGGGAAAAAAAAAAGTCTTTGCTGTATCAGTGTTCAAATTTCCCTCAGTATACATTAATGGTCTCCAAGGCAGGAGTAAACCTACTTGAACCGAAGGCTGTATTTCGGCGTCATCGCCCTCATTCCCTCCACCACTGGACAATCAGTTTCCGTCAGTGTCTCAGTTTACCAGCAATCACCCGGACCTTCGAGCCTCGTAACTGGCTTAGTCTCTGTCAGGCAGGCGGCGGCCACAGCTTGGTGAGGAGAGGAGAGCAGGGCCAGGGGGACGGGTAGGGGGAGAGAGGAGGGAGCAGGCGGAAGAAATGGAAGGGGGACGGCTCTCTGTTGCCAGGTGGACACGGCTCCAGGATTTATTTCACGTTTTTGAGGCGCACTATTGGAGGGGAGACGCATGAGCAAGCAAACAGCACTGGTGTGGGTCTGTGTACAAAAGATGTAATTTACAATCCCCGTTGATTAATACGTTGACTGTTCTGTCGCCATGCATAGATTAAATATATATATATATATATATATATATATATATATATATATATAGATATATATATATATATATATTGTTACATAGCCTATGATTTCATCATCCTTTGTGTAATTTTAACGCACAGTTGCTGCATGTTTGATCACGAGCGTGTTCTGCCTCAGTCCCCCCCTTCTACCGTTATAGTAGAGTAAGTCGTCCTTTCTGTTATTCAGTGCGGGATTGTCGATCGTTTGTCCCCATCGCTTCATTTGCGCGTCCCTCTTACAAGTTGTGTCAGGCTCTGCCGGCCCCTATATAATGAGCTCAGTCTCTGCATCATGGCCACTTAGATCTGCTCCTCATTTTGTTCACATCTCTGTCCTCCCCTGTACAATTATTATTATTGTGAGTGCTCAAGAAATCTCCAAACATCTAGCAGCTGTGTGTAATTTGAGTATAACTGTTGTTGTATTTTTTCTTGTACTGTGTAGCATAAGGTTAATTCTTAGGCCTAGTGAGGTTTTGATTAATGTTGGGTTGTGTCAGTTATTTTTGATAATAGTTTGTATCTGTAATTATTTATCTGGCATTCACTGAGTATTATCTGGTATCTCATTTTATCAGGGCTGACTTAGATAAATTTACTCTTGCTAATTTCGTGTTAATAGAGGCTATTGCAGTTAACCATATATTTAACCTGTTTTTGCCATTACATTATCCTTATGAGTCCTGAATGTTTTGTTCTTAATTTAAGCATTAAACTTTAACTTGTAATTTTACCTAACTCTTTTGTTTTGAACCTGGAACTTTACGGGACAGTAGTGACTCTTCGTATTCTCACTTAAAGTGTACATTATCTTTCTCTGTTCCGTAACAATATATATATATATATATATATATATATATATATATATATGTGTGTGTGTGTGTGTGTGTGTGTGTGTGTGGAGAGAGAGAGAGAGAAACACGACTACGTCAACATATTCCCTACCAATAGACTCATTTATTAATAGTGTAATGCACAATACGTACTGGAAGTAGTGGCACTGCCGCTGCCACTACTTGGATCATAATGAAAGGCCACTTCCATTACAGGTAGTTTTTTGTAAGAGTACTACCGGTACTCTACCCGTTACCGTTGCTTTGAATCCATACAAACTTTTTTCAAGATAATTTTTCTGCAGTAATTATGGACGGGCACTTTGTTTTGATGATTATATCAGGAAAGCACATCCCACTGCATGTTATGGGTTTGTTATCATACCTCTGTACTATCAAATCTAAGTTTAAATAGTTTAGTATATAGTAAATATATCAGGAAACAATCTATCGTTCACAGCAATGCTTAATAACAACCACAGGAAATATGTTACAGTACTCCGAATAACGAAATATTGTGAATAATACAAACACATTTTCATTACTAAATATAAGGCTAATACCATGTCATACTGCTTCATTACCAAATCATATTGTTTCATTGCTAAATCATACAGCATCATAACCACTTTGCAACAGTTTATTAATGAATAATACCAGATGGAAATCCTACTGAAGGTCCACTGGTGTCTTGTGCGCATCAGACACAGAATTGTTATTGCCCGCCTTTAGCAAAGCGAGACGATATAGTTTCCGTCAGCGTGTGTCTTTGTATGTGAGTCTGTTGCCCAAATATCTCAGGAAGTTATGAACGAATTTTCACCAAACCTGCAAGAAATTGCAGCCATGTAGTTATGCAGAAGTCTAGTGTTTTTGGTGAGGATTTTATCAAAGATGGCCTGATGCCAGCTGTCTCATATATATATATATATATATATATATATATATATATATCTATCTATATATATATATATATATATATATATATATATATATATATATCTATATCTATATATATATATATATATATATATATATATATATATATATATATCCCATCGGAACCCGGTGTCCGGAATATTGAACAGAGCTGGGATTTTTCAATTCTGTATAAAGTAGGGAACCCCCAGGTAGGGACCTATGAGCTTCGCGACTATGAGCCGATAAGCGGAGGGCGGTACACTCAGTGCCCATCCAGTGCCATGCCTCGCCCAGCACTGCCCGGGATCCAATGGGTTAAATATATATATATATATATATATATATATATATATATATATATATATATATATATATATATATATATATATATATATATATATATATATATATCAAGATCTATCTATCTATCTATCTATCTATCTATTTATATCAATCTATCTATCTATCAATCTATACATATATATATATATATATATATTTATTTATATATATATATATATATATATATATATATACAGTATATGCGCTAGTTTTTTTGTGAAAAACGGTGACTGAATTTCACAAAGTTTTGCTAACTGTCTTGACATTTGGTTTGTACGTGGCTCAATTGGTAGAGAGGTGTCCTGCAGTCCTACTGGACCTAGGTTCAAATCCCCGCTGAGGCAGGGAACAGTTTAAGGATTTGAATTTCATAAAAGCAGACTTTACCGATCTACCAGAAGACCTGGCAACATGTCGTAAAAATACCCCAGTTAACACCAATACACCAGTCCTGTATGAGACACCCTAGCATGTACTCAATATGGACGGTGGGTGTTAACGCCGAAGTGGTGACATGTAGAGGTACATGGTATGTAGGAGGACTACTGGGCCTTGAGTGCAGGCTGTGAAGCCTATGCCCAGAGTCCGACACATAAAAAAAAAAGAAAGAAAGAAAACGTAGCTTGTACCTTAGCCAACAATATATTTTGGAGGGCGATTAGTATTTGGCCTCCAAATGCTTTTGTTTCATTCAGTTCGCGTCTAACACAAGCATGACTAAGGGCAGTGCTATTAACACTAAACTCCAGTACTGATGAACGTGAGAGTCTGATGTTCCTGTTTTTCCTACCATAAATAGGTTTCCTGTTCGCACCAGGCGTTCGTCATCTGGTTATGGCGTAAAATAGTATTAGAATGTGACAGGAGGATAAATGCCACCCCCCCCCCCCTTCGTGTAACAAACCTATATATTCATAAATACGACAGCCGGTTATTTCATTAATAAACACTGAATTATTCAGGAATAAAATTTTCTTTGACTGGCTAAAATATATGAGGAATACAGGGCTGTGCAGAAAATTTTACAAGATTAAACGTTTCCACAAACGAGTAAGAGTAAAGAAAATTTCCATGGTGGTGAGGTGGCGACGTGGCGATAATATTTGGAGTTATAATATTATTGTGCTCCTTAGCTAATTTCAGACTACCTGTGTAATTTCTGAATAGGCTTTTGAAAAGGCATCAATATTAAAGAAACTGATAGAATTGCCAGTGCTTAACCCATTAGCTCCCAGGGTTCCTGTGTGAGGGATTGTGCTGGAAGGGTAGTAAGCGTGCTGCCCTCCGCCTATCGGCTCATGGTCTCGAAGCTCACAGGTCCCCACCCCGGGGGTTCCTTTCTTTATTAACTTTTTAAAATGTCCAGTTCTGTCCTGTACTGAGGACGTTGGGAGCAAATGAGTTAAAGTTTGTGTGTTAGGCAGGTCAGGGCTTTACTTATCACATCCGAGGGGAAGCCTATAAGTTTCTGCCTCTCGTCGAACATTACCTGTGTGTGACAACCTTGGCATTGGAAAATCATTAAATAAATGACATTTTTTTTTCAATAGGATGCTTCTTGTAGTATACCATATGCAGTTCAAGTACATAGTTGATTCATGCGGCAGCTGCAATGGTTGCTAACATAATCAAAGAGAATCCCTGTACTTTGCGGGTTACACTAGGCCTACATACTTTTCCCCCATATCTGAGGCTAAATAAGTATGTAATGTATAAGAAGAAAATGTATACAATATCATATTACATGGCAGTAATTACAGATATTAAAGTTGGTTCAGTGTTGATAAATGGTTAGTTAGGTTTGTATTATTCGCTGGCTTTATTAGTGTTCCCATACACTCTTAAGTTATAGTAGTAGGTTAAAAAATATAACATTAATTTTTTATCAGTACTAACAAATAAATGCAATCAGTTATGTTCGTTATTGAAGCATGTACTTCGTTTTGGCACCAATATAAATTAATAAGCTGATTTGGGTAAGATAAAGTTGGCTGGTTAGAATGCTGGCTGAAACATTTAGGCTACTTATTTCAGTCAAGTACTTAGATTTGACCATAGGTGTGTAGGTCTTAATACATAATTTGTTAGTAATACAAAGCAGGTAATTTCATGGGATTCGCAAAAACGAAAAAGAAACATCCTGATGCACCTTTCTATTCCACGAGCATTTCTCACCTGTAAGTAGCTGCAGGCTAAGGAAATGGCCTGTACCATGCATATATAATATGAAAAAAAGTAGTTAATTAAATGGAAATGAATTACTGTAATGGATGGTTGAAGACAGGGAATATTGGTTTGGGTGGAAGGGTTACACATAAGCATCAATGGAGCAGTTAAGCAATAACTGTGACAAACAGGAAATACGAGATAAATTTGTAGTTAAGACCAACATTAATTAAACATATTATTAAAATGCAAGCTAGGAAAATAGAAGAGTAAGCAGTCTGAAAATGTACAATATAGAATTGGATGAACGTATTACTGGGTGGAATGATTTCTGGGAAAAGAGGTAAGACTGGGATAGAAAAAGAAATACTGTACCATGTAACTTAAGAAATCATTGCACACTGTTTGAAAGGAAGGGTAATAATCAAGAACGTAATACCAGAGGAATATTATTACTGAAGTAATCAGGAAATTTACTAATAATAATTGAGACAGGGAAGGTGGCAATAGTAGAAGGAAAAAAACTATAGCCAAATAATACATAGAAACTGAATGAGCAACTGTGACAGTACATACACCTGATAACCTATATTATTCAACAAGGCCTGCTGGTCATGGCTGGATAACAGATGTGGAAAGAAAATTTACTGTAACTGAAAAAAAAAAAAAAAAGTAATTTTATTGTGTCCCTCATGTGCTAGAGCTGCAATGAATGTCGTTGTTCAGATCACTCTGTATGGTAAAAATAATTCTCTAATAACTACATACTTAGTACATCGGGGTGCATATTATCTGTGGTTAAGGCTGTACAGTTCCAGACTGGTGAGCTTGTAGGAAACATACCTGGGAAATCTACGAGGAACGCGTAAATACCTTTACTTTGCTCGTATGAAGTAAGATTTAGATAATTTCAATAATTAATTTCTGCAAAGGAGGCTAAATCATAATTGATGCCCAATCTAAACAGTGTTGTATCCTGTATCTTGCTCGTAAATGCATCCTCTTTGTGCGTGCTACCGTCATTTTTTACCAATTCTAGCGCATAAAAACATATTTTCTACCTAAAAATAATAGTCTAAAATGGGTTAGCGCTGTGTCTGGTTTATTAAACAGAAGAAACATTCTAAATTCGAGCGCTGTTAGCACTCATGCAGCGTATTCTCGCTCATTCAAACTCCTAAAGTGGATTTCGCCAAGACAGACGGTCCAGATATTTTACAGCAATGATGAGTGACGTTCAGGAACGTCTGACGACTGAATGTCATCGCTGGACCACCTCAATTCTTGCTTTTTATAGTATGAGCGTAAGAGTAACAAGTGGCATTGCTACTGTTTCACTAGTCTCAATAACTGGTAGTGCATCAAGGCTTCTCTCTAATTAAAAAAAAATAAATAAATGTAGCCTTGCGATGTAATGCCACTATTTTTGTGTCGCTATTCTCAACGTGGTTTATGTATCGCCAAAATTCTGCTCAGTAGCTTCATGTGTGACTCTCACATAGACACCAGTCTGGATATTCTCACACACGGATAATTAAGTTTCGAAAAGCCAAATTCATAAATTAAATTTCAGACACAGCTATATATATATATATATATATATATATATATATATATATATACACAAGGACACGCTTTAGCTTCCTTATTTGGCATGCTTATTGAAATGCGTTAGGCACATGGCGTGCAGAGTCCTGGTTTTAGACCCTCTCACAGACGTTGGCGCAACGGAGTGCTGAGCTAAGTCCCGCTGTAAAGACTCCAAATGACCGGTAGTTGAGTCTTTACAGCCACAGTCAAAGTGCGGCAGCAGCAAGAAGATACTTCCTGAAGTAAGAAAGCTTAGACTGTGGATGGATTACTAAGGAAGTGGTGTGCTGTCCTGTAAAGCTTAGCAAATTTAACGCCATATGCCTTTTCCTTGAGGGGCAGGGCGGATTGGTTAACCCAATGGTTTAAACCAAGTGGTTTAAACTATTTTTTGGTCGGTCTTTTTAAATTCACCCAATGCTTATTTTTGTGTTTTTGGTTTTGATACCTCTTTAATATTTAACCTCTGAATACGATTCAGGGAATTTCAGAGTAATATAACATTACTGTATCATTATTGTTACAAAATATTTATTGTATGAACTTCTGCAAGAATTTTTAGACAGGAAAGTTTTGTTAACATTTTAGCAAAGGGATGACTGATATTCTTATAACTATAGTGTATTCTATTATTCCAGATATTAAATGATCACAACTAGGTACCGGTATTGCATAATATTGCATCTTATCCAGCATCTATGTCTATTAAAGATGTAGAACTATCAGTTTCAAATTAACCGGTTGCTATTGATACCCACTGCTGTGCTTCAGAATTTAATTGCATACTAATTATCATCATGCAGTCACAAGTGAAAATACTGTACTTGCCTAACCTTAGCTTCTTGCCACCCTGCCCGAAATCCAAGCAAGAGATCCAAGGGAGGATAGATGTCCAATAGCTCTTACCTATTTCGCTCGATGTCATATTCTCCAATTCCGGCACACCAACCTATCTCTCTCTCTGCATTTACAAGTTAAGCTGTTATGACATCAACAGATATCACTCATGACTGTACAGCTGTGCAACTATTCTAATCACTTCAGTTCAAAATAGTCTGTTAAATCAGTGAATTAGCCAAGTATATGTATGACCAGCCCATAACACACCCTCACACACTCCAGGCACATACTGAACTACGCTTCAAGTTACAGCAAGATGGGGAGGAAGTAGCACCAGGTTGGCTCAGTCTAGCCTTCTTGTTTTAACTTGTTTTTTTCAACATGATCAATACAGAGTTTGTGTATCAACTATTTGATATATATATATATATATATATATATATATATATATATATATATATATATATATATATATATGTATGTATGTATGTATATATATATATATATATATGTTACGTTGTCCGCCTTTCCGTTCCCACGGATGCAGCCGTTACAGCTGGGCTAGGGGGATTATGCAGTATGTATCCGCGTCATTCGCGGAGTTTATATTAGCGAGTGCTACAAATTCTTTTGTTTCTTTCGTTCCCGCCACTGAGGGCAATTTTATTTTATACCATGCTGAGTATGCATTTGATTATTTTGATTGTCTTATGTGAGCTACCAGTATATTTAATGATGTTTTGCTTGCATTAGAAGTACCAATTCATTGTATAGAGAGAGAGAGGGGCACGAATATAAGTTCTTATTAATTAATTTGATTCATGCGTTCGCGCTTGGCCGTGCGCGAGCCTTGATCAGAGGCAGTCTCTTCCCAGCTAGCTTTCGTATCGTGCGTGTGTGCACACTCTCTCTCTCCCCAGTCATTTTTTTCTGCCGAGCTGGCGTTTTCATTTAAGTTTATTTTTATTCTTTTGTTGCTGACTGAGGAAAGTAGTTATTTTATTTTGTTTTTGTGACCTTGTTGTCTTTGGAGGGCCAGTCTGGCTCACCGTAGTTTCTCGCTGCCTTAATTAACGTTCCCCCAACACACGTACATACACACACACCCCTAACCCCTACACTGTTTAATCCCATCTCTTTGCACAAGGCTAGTGAGAACTATCGTGAGCCATTAACTGCGTTCCCCCTGGACACGGGTTAAGTAGAAAGTCGTCACCACCAGAAGTAAGTGGGAGGTGTTCCTGTATACTGTCTCGGGCGGTATTACTTCCGGTAGTGACGATAGTAGGCTAGATCTATAGGTAGGCTGTTCCGTTTATTATCAAAGTACAGAGTGTTGCGTTTTAGTTTCCGTTGCGCAGTTTTTCTCTAGTTTGCGGAGTGTCAGTGCCGGGGTCTGCGTTATTTTTGCAACGCAGTGGAGGCCGATCATCTAAGGCTGACTTGTTGTCTTTTTTGTAATAGCTTCGGGCTGGCGCCACCGTAACAGTGGCGACCTCGCATCAGGATATCCTAACAGTGCCTTTTTCTTGCTAGGATATCGTTACCTTGGCGTTCTCTGTGCTTTGAGGTGAAGTTGATGTGTTTTGTAGTTTCTCAGTCAGCATTAGTATTTCATTATTCAGTACTGCCATTGATTTGTCGCCATGGAGTCACGCGTGTCTACACCAGATCGCGTACGTGCTGAGTCACCTGTGGATATGGAAAATATGGAATAACGAGAGGCACATAGCAAAGGTACTTCCCGTGTGAGCCCTGAGTTTGACTATGGTGCTGAGTTGCCTCGTTTCGCTACCCCACTATTACCATCTATGATGCCGCCGAGCCAGTTTAGAGCAGTTCCCCCGGGTATGTCTGGTGCTTTCCCTGGAGTTGTTCATTCCACTCCCATATACCCTGGAGTCTTGTCACCGGAGGCTCAGTTGCAGTTGGAGTTGAAAAAGATGGAGATGCAGCGTGCAAAAGAAGAGAGGGAGATGGAGATGCAGCGTGCAAGAGAGGAGATGGAGTTGCAGCGTGAAAAAATGCGATTTGAGCTGGAGAAGACTCGCTTGGAGGTGACTGCTAATAGACCAACTTCAGATACTCAAACCTCAGGCCGTGCAGAGGATAGGGAGAGTTGGTTCTCAAGGAGTCTAAAATTAGTGCCAGCATTTGATGAGTTGAAGGTGACAGAATGGTTTGTCAGGTTTGAGAAGAAGGCTAGGGAGTTTGAGTGGCCAAGGCAGCGCTGGGTGGGGTTGGTATCTAATGTGCTGAAGGGAAAAGCCTTGGAAGTGTATAATAGGTTGAGCCTTGAGGATGTAGATGATTATGATGAATTTAAAACAGCCATCCTGAAGGCATATGAACTTAGACCAGAGGCTTATCGGTTGTTCCGTGGTGCTCGGAAAAGGCCTGCTGACACCTATATGGCCTACACTAGGTATCTGGAGGAGAGGTTAGACGAGTGGTTGCTGAGTGAGAGCGCCACTTCGTATAACGAGGTGCGTGAACTGTTTTTGATGGAACATTTTACCAACATGGCTGACAAAGAAATTGGTGTTAAAATTAGGGAGAAGAGATTTAAGACCGTGAAGGAAGCAGCGACGTGGGCTGATGACCGGGTGTTTGCCTTGCGGAGTATGGGGGTCAAGTACGCTAATTTTCAGTATTCCAGGGAGAGGACTGTGAGTGGCCCTGCCTGGGATAAATCTCCCGTGAATCAGTCCAAGGAAGTTCAGAGGAGAAAAAGAATTCAGGAGAAAGAGCCCTGTATCCAGTTCGAAGCTAGTTTGTTACTTTTGCAAACAGAGTGGGCACATCAAGCCTAACTGCCCTAAGTGGAAGGCCTCCCAAAATGCCAAACCAGTGGCACTAATTGTAGGTTCGAGTCAGGTGAACGAGAGGAGTTGGGAGAGTGGTAATGGTGAGGGAGAAGTCTGTGGAAAGCTGGAGTGCAGCCGGCTGTGCTCGCTGCCAGCTCAGGCTGAAAAGGTTACCCAACATGCTACGCCACCTCCGGATGAACTGCCTCAGAAATCGTCCCTAGACTGGTGTAAACCTTTTATATGTCACGGCACAGTGAAAATTCATGGGATCAGTTATCCAGTTACTGTGGCTCGTGATACCTGTGCACAACAGTCTGTGTGCAGAAACGTGACTGGAGGGCCTGTAAACTTAGGAAGTATGTGCTGTGTAGAGGCATGAACTCAGATGAATACTATGATTATGTTCATGTGGAACTCGATTGCCCCATTGTTCAGGCTGCAGCTCAAGTAGCTGTTGCTGATGTAATGCCAGTAGAGGGGATTGATTTTCTGCTGGGGAACGACCTGGCTGGGGAGAAAGTATTTCCATCTCTTCCCCACCAGTTGTTGTGGCAGAGAAGTGTTTGACGCCCCAGAAATTGGTGTTGAAGTTGATGCAGAAGTGGAAGCCATGTTCCCGGTCTGTGCAATTACAAGATCTATGGCACAGGTTGCAGCCCGGGAGGAAGAACTGGTGAAGTCACAGGTTCTTGGGGTCGACTGTGGTGAGGCAGGGCCACCAATGGAGGAACCTAGTGAGCAGAGTGTTGCTGTAGTGGGTGAGGAGAGTGGGAATGCGTGCATGGGCGCCGCCCCACTTCCCACTCAGGACACTAGAGGTGGTGTTGAGTGTGTCTGTGTGGAGACTGAACCCAGCCCATCAACTGAATTAGGAGAATTTCAGGACGCTGGGGTCGACTGCGGGGATGCAGGACCACCGTCAAACGCGCCTGAGGAACAGAGTGTCACTGTTGAGGGTAGAGGTGATGATGATGTCAGTGTGGAGTCTGACATTCCTCCCCCTGTCGAGTGTACTAGAGGTGACGCTGAGATTGATCGCCCTTCGCAATCCAGTGTCCCGATCAGTCCCTTATCTCAGTCCTCAGTAGAGCTGGCGGGTGTTGGGCCAGCAGAATTGAGGGTGAAGCAACAGGAGGATGTAACATTAAAGCCCTTGTTTGCTCGAGTAGGGGAAGAAAGAAGTATGGAGTGTGGTAAGGAGTTCCTGATTAAAGACAATGTTTTACATCGCCGATGGACGCCCACTGGCGCCACGGTGGATGGAGGAGTGGGTGAGTTAGTGCAGGTGGTGGTTCCTGTGCAGTATAGGGTGCCGTTAATACAGTTAGCACATGAGGGACCTTTAGCGGGTCACTTGGGAAACAGAAAGACAGTGCAGCGCTTAAGATATAATTTTTGGTGGCCAAGTATGCCGAGACAAGTTGCTGCGTACATCAAGAGCTGTCACACGTGTCAGATAGTGGGCAAGCCTAATCAAGTTCTTCCTTTGGCCCCTTTGATTCCCATTCCTGCAGTTGAACCTCCGTTTACCCGGGTAATAATTGATATCGTGGGCCCTTTACCTCCTACTTCTGTTGGAAACAAGTATTTGTTGACCATAATGGATGTTACAACGCGATACCCAGAGGCTATACCAATCAGAAGCATGCAGGCGAAGTCAGTAATCAAGCAACTTATTCTGTTCTTTACTAATTTTGGCCTGCCTAAGGAGTTGCAGTCAGACCGTGGAGTGAATTTTACATCTAATTTGTTTAAGCAGACAATGACAGAGTTGGGCATCAAACACATTTTGTCCAGTGCCTACCATCCGCAGTCACAAGGTGCCCTGGAGAGGCATCATCAGACCTTAAAGACCATGCTGCGCAGCTTCTGCTATGATAGTGGAAAGGATTGGGACCTAGCGGTACCCTTTGTTATGTTTGCAGTGAGAGAGGTACCAACTGAGTCGTTAGGGTTTTCACCCAATGAGTTAGTGTTTGGGCACAGAGTTCGTGGTCCCTTGGATGTGGTGCGAGAGGCCTGGAGTAACAACAAATCTGGCAACCAGGAATCCCTGCTTGACTATGTCTGCAGCACTCAGGAGAGACTGCATTTCGCTTTAGAGCTTGCCCGTGACAATCTAATCGGGGCTCAAGCGAGGGTGGGGGCTCGTTGCGATAAGAAGGTCAGAAGTCGTGAGTTTGAGCAGGGAGGTGGGGTTTTGGCGCTGCTGCCCGTGCAGGGAAGGCCTCTGGCGGCTGGATTCGGTGGTCCTTGTGTTGTGAGGAGGAGAGTTGGGGAACTTGGCTATCTGGTTGTTGCCCCAGATGGGCGGAAGAGTGCTCAGTTGTGCCACGTTGATATGTTGAAGCCATACTACCGCCCAGTTGATTCTCATTGTGGGATGACTGCTGATGTCTCTCACCTGGGATGTGAAGGACGGGGAAAGGAGGACGTGGCATCAAAGGAACGTGCTGTGGAGGGAGCTGTTGGTGCCGGTGATGTGAGTAGTGGACCAGGGTTACAGCCACAGTCCCTGGAAGGTGACTTTGGAGTGGACGTTGAGGGAACCAGGGATAAGAGCGCTCCTGTAGTTTTGGCGGTTGGTAGTGAGTTGGAGGAGCAGGAGGAAGTGCTTAGTCGTGGTGAGATGTTACCAGCTGACCTATGGGAGGGCAATGGTTATGCAGCTCTGGTGGAGAAATTGCGACACCTTGAGCCAGTAAAGCGAGAAGAGCTGTGCAACAGATTATGGAAACACCCGAAAGTTTTTGGAGATTCACCGGGATTGACAACTTGGGCTACTCATGACATTGACGTTGGGGATAGTAAGCCTGTAAAATTAGCTCCCTACCGCATCAACCCTATCAGACAGAAAGCTCTCGATAATGAGATCAAGTATATGTTGGACCATGGATTGATCAAGAGGAGTTTCAGTGAGTGGAGTTCACCAGTTACCTTGCAGCCGAAGCCAGATGGGAAGGTTAGGTTGTGTGTGGACTTCCGGAAAGTTAATTCACTGTCTAAGACCGATGCTTATCCTTTACCTCGGGTCGATGACTCCGTGGACAAGGTGGGAAATGCCACTTATATCACCAAACTTGACTTAGTAAAAGGATACTGGCAGGTCCCGCTGACGGAACGGGCTAAACAAGTGGCTAGCTTTGTTGTCAGTGGTGCAGTATATCAGTGCCAGGTGATGCCTTATGGATTGAAGAATGCTCCAGCCACTTTCCAGAGGCTTATGGATAAAGTGGTGGATGGCATACCCAATTGTGTCGTTTACATCGATGATGTCATTGTGTATGACACCAAGTGGGAGGAGCACCTTGATCATGTGGAAATGCTCATTAAGCGGTTGGAGGAAGCTGGCTTAGTAGTCAACTTAGACAAGTGCGAGTCTGTACGTGCTAAGGTCCAGTACCTTGGATTTGTTGTGGGACATGGGCAAGTGGCTCCACCTCGGGCTAAGGTGGATGCCATTTCCAACTTTGCAGCACCCCAGTGTCGCCGTGCCCTCCAGCGATTTTTGGGCATGATCGGCTATTACCGAAGATTCATTGGGAATTACTCCACAGTGCTTCCCCTCTTACTGACTTATTGCGCAAGGATAAGAAGTGGCAGTGGACAGCCGAGTGTGAGCAAGCTTTTATTACGGTTAAGTCTCTGCTGTGCCACCACCCTATATTGCATGCACCAGATTTTGACAAACCTTTTGTGCTGGCAGTTGATGCTAGCCGAGTAGGGGTAGGAGCAGTGTTGATGCAGCCAGATGAGGGCCAGGTTGAACATCCCATATCATACTTCTCAAAGAAGTTTAATAGAGCCCAGAAGAACTATTCCGTCATAGAGCAGGAGTTATTAGCGATTATCCTGGCCCTGCAACACTTTGCTGTCTACCTGCACCCTTTTGGCCCTGTGATCAAGATTTATTCAGACCATCATTCCCTGCAGTTTTTGAACAAGTTTAAATTTAAGAACCAGCGTTTGACCCGCTGGAGTTTGCTTTTGCAAGAGTACAATTTAGAAGTTAGGCATATTAAGGGGATTGATAACGTAATTGCTGATTGTTTATCCAGGGAGGGGTCAGGGTCTTGATTCGAAATTATTGATACAGGGATCAAAATTATCCCTTGGGGAAGGGCGTGTTACGTTGTCCGCCTTTCCGTTCCCACGGATGCAGCCGTTACAGCTGGGCTAGGGGGATTATGCAGTATGTATCCGCGTCATTCGCGGAGTTTATATTAGCGAGTGCTACAAGTTCTTTTGTTTCTTTTGTTCCCGCCACTGAGGGCAATTTTATTTTATACCATGCTGAGTATGCATTTGATTATTTTGATTGTCTTATGTGAGCTACCAGTATATTTAATGATGTTTTGCTTGCATTAGAAGTACCAATTCATTGTATAGAGAGAGAGAGGGGCACGAATATAAGTTCTTATTAATTAATTTGATTCATGCGTTCGCGCTTGGCCGTGCGCGAGCCTTGATCAGAGGCAGTCTCTTCCCAGCTAGCTTCCGTATCGTGCGTGTTTGCACACTCTCTCCCCAGTCATTTTTTTCTGCCGAGCTGGCGTTTTCATTTAAGTTTATTTTTATTCTTTTGTTGCTGACTGAGGAAAGTAGTTATTTTATTTTGTTTTTGTGACCTTGTTGTCTTTGGAGGGCCAGTCTGGCTCACTGTAGTTTCTCGCTGCCTTAATTAACGTTCCCCCAGCACACGTACATACACACACACCCCTAACCCCTACACTGTTTAATCCCATCTCTTTGCACAAGGCTAGTGAGAACTATCGTGAGCCATTAACTGCGTTCCCCCTTGGACACGGGTTAAGTAGAAAGTCGTCACCACCGGAAGTAAGTGGGAGGTGTTCCTGTATACTGTCTCGGGCGGTATTACTTCCGGTAGTGACGATAGTAGGCTAGATCTATAGGTAGGCTGTTCCGTTTATTATCAAAGTACAGAGTGTTGCGTTTTAGTTTCCGTTGCGCAGTTTTTCTCTAGTTTGCGGAGTGTCAGTGCCGGGGTCTGCGTTATTTTTGCAACGCAGTGGAGGCCGATCATCTAAGGCTGACTTGTTGTCTTTTTTGTAATAGCCCCGGGCTGGCGCCACCGCAACAATATATATATATATATATATATATATATATATATCAATCAGTCTGAAGTCTTGTAAACAGTATTATTTCTCTCTCTCTCTCTCTCTCTCTCTCTCTCTCTTTCTCTACTAAAATAACCACAGGAGAAATGAATGGAGCGTAAATCTCCAGACAGAGTGATACAGAAACGTAACGGGTAGAGGCCTTTTATGCACACCCTTAGCAGGAAGTTGCACACAGAACAAAGGATGACCTGACTTAGAACTGATCGATACACAGAACAATAGGTACCTATACCTTAAGGATGCAAAACGGAGTAAATACTGCGGCTTAATTTAAGACCTACTGTAGAGGCTTAATGCTAGGTGTGACCCACACAGGTGTGACTGTGCTACCAGGAGACGACAAGGAATAATCAACTGTTAGTCTGGGGGGTACTGCTTTAAAATTAATTCTGGTAACAACTTATCACATCTAAAATTACCATAGCTCATGTTTACAGTACATTCTCTTCATATGTACCAGCAATTAGGCAAGATTTTATTACATTTCTTTCATGAAAGCTTTTTGATCTTGCTAGAATCTTAGAGCCTACCCAGTCAGCATTCATCAGGCTTTCAAAATAATCTTTCCGTTTAGTCCCTACTTCATCCCTATGGGTTAAAAATCTACCACTTATATCCTTCACACTTTCACATTTCTTTCCGCTGTCACTTCTACATTTCGCACCTTTTTCCTGAAAAACTTCCTGTTTTCAGGGTAATTTCCATTCATTTTTCCTCCTAGATCATCATTTACCTCTTCCTTTTTCTTCTTCATTAGTCTCTTTATGTGCTTTTTGCACTCAGTATACTCAGTTCTTATTTCAGCTGAACCCCTGTTCTGTAACCACTCTAGCCACTTCTTCCTCTTTTCTTCCACTGCTCTATTAACCTCTTAATCCCTCCATGCCGTACCTTCCTTCTTTGTTGCCACAACACACACCGCTTTAGCATTTCTAACTAAGCAATCCCTATATGCATTCCACAGGCTGTCCAGATCCATTTCATTCTTATTCTTATTCACTGATTCTAACTCCTCGCCTACTTTGGTCCTGAATTCATCTGCCATTTCTTTGGTCCTCAGCTTCTGGACTTGCAGTCTTTCATCCTGACTGCTCCTCTCTCTCTCCTGGTCCACCTCACTCCTCTCAGCCTGATCTTGCATATCACAATCATATGATCTGACAGACCTCCACATCTTCCTCTCACTGCCCCTGTATAAGCAACCACTCCCAGAATCGACCTTTCTACGACCACGTAATCAATCAGGGTCCTTTCAGCATGATCCCCGTTCCCTCTATACCATGTATATTTATGTGCATCTTTGTGTTTGAAATACTAGTTACAAATGCACATCCTCCTTTCCTGACACAAATAATTCAGTCGCTTCCCATTATCACTTTCTCATAGTACTCCATTACAACCCATTATTTCATCCTCAGGACCAGTGCCTACTGTTCCATTCATATCGCCCATTACCATCACTTTATGGCTCCCGGGCATTTTTTCCCACTGCTTTGTCCAGCTCATCCCAAAACCTGTCTTTCACTCCTGTCTTCACACGGTGCATATATATATATATATATATATATATATATATATATATATATATATATATATATATATATATACATGGACAGTCACATAAAACATTAAAACCAAATAAATCATTAAAGCAAAAAAATGTTTTAGATTTTTCAAACTATGGTTTTGGGTTTTTATTTAAAAAACCGTTTGATTTTTTTCCCTACCCTGTTGAGGGGTATTAACGTTTAAGGTTCAGTCCCTCTCTTGCATTAGAGTCTGTAACTAAGAAGGCAAAGTCAATAGAAAAAATGTGTGAGAGTTTGTGGAACTAAATTGTTCAACCATTTTTCGAAAGATTTTGTTGTTTGTTACCAAAGTTTGACAGGATAATGAATATTCCTCCATAGATTCAGTTTTCTCTTAACGATAAGAAATGAAAGTCGATTTTAGAATAACAATGACTGGTATGTACAACAAACATATATACTATAAAACTGAATGCTGCGGTTCATTCCTTCCTTTTCCACCTTATTTCCCGAACCTTATTGATAAAATAAGATACCTTGACATCCCTACATTCGTTCTCCATCACTTCTTCGCAACTAGCACCATATTCTACTGTTAACTGCAACCGTGGGTGTTTTGTTTTGATGTGTGTGTGTGTGTGTGTGTGTGTGTGTGTGTGTGTGGGCGCGCAACATAAATCGAATAGCTTTTATCTGCTATATAACGAACTTCGTGGGAGGGGTAAGGGATCCCCTGCTAGGAAATACACTGTTTTTGTGAACAACTTGTCAGAGGTCAAGGTTGTTCCTCTGGTCAAACGTTGACCTTGCAAAATCAACTAAAACAGTTTTAATCTAAGTCAGACCAAACTTAGGGGACGGTTGAGGGTAAGCCAAAAATAAAGTAATTTACTTCTGAGAACATTTAGTCAAAGGTTAAGGTTACAGGGCAAGGTTTAATTTTGAAATGAGTGTGTGGTTTTAAAGTAACTGAAACAGTTGTGATCCAGTTATACAGACCTGATGAAATTATGGGGGATAGCCGAGTAGCAAATGTACTTTTTTTTTTTCCCAGTAGGTGAAAGTTTAGGTCAAGGTCGTTTAAACATTTTTTTTTTTCCGATTTAGACGGAATTTGTGGAAGGGTTAAAGATAAAGCAACATTAGCAATGATTAGGTTTTGGGAACAATCAACCATAAGTCATGATCACAATGAACTCTCAAAGGCCATGGTGGCAGGGCAAAGTTAACTCTAGCAGTTTTCATCTGACATGGACCAAATTTGGTAGAAGAGTTAAGGGTCAGACAACAAAGAAGGAATTAAACTTTCAGGACAGTAATTCAGATATTAAGTCATTAGGGCAAGATAAAATTTCGATAAATGTGCTTGGATGTGGGGAAAAAAAAAAAAAAAAAAACTAATAAAGTTTTTGCTCTGACTTCGATAAAAAAAAAAACTTTGTGAATGAGTTGTGGATCACTCAAGGAGTTGATTTTTTTTTTTTTTTTTTTTTTTTTTAGAATAGTATTAGAATAGTAGGCCAATGGCCGAGATCACATGGCAGGGTCTTTACAAACAGCTTTTATCTGAAGCAGACTAAACTTTGTGGAATAGTAGAGGCTAAAACGTGGCTAGCAAGATTCGATTTTGAATCAAAGATCAAGGGCAACGGATATATCAGATATTGAGGCCATTCCACTGGACAGTCAACTCACACATTGTTGGTGGAAGGGTTAAAGGTAAGGCAAGAACGAAGTCTACGTTTTGAAAGTAAATGCCGAAAATCAAGGTCACAGGAGAAAGTCAAATATTCAGCCCTTACACCAAAAGAGGATGGCCTGTGCTTCACTCTGAGGTTTCCGTCTTGTTTACTCTTATTCGACATGGGGGGATGGAAACTTTACGCCTAGTTAAAATGAAGAGAGTACAGAGAATTAATAATAATAATAATAATAATAATAATAATAATAATAATAATGATGATGATGATGATGATAATAATAATAATATCGTCATCCTCTTCATCATCATTGTCCTCATCCTCATGCTCATCATCAGCATCATCGTTTTCCCAAACATAAATAGGGACGGATCCAGATGGGGGAATATAAGGCACAAAATATGAGTACTACAGACTGCCAAAGGTCTCGACTCTACACCTGTTGACTCAGTATTTTAGGCATCGAAATCTTTAGCTTCAGTTCACAGGCCTGAAGATCAAAACAGTATCGTGTGGTTTCATGATGCTGATGGGATGGAGGGTATTCCTTTAATTGCCATTTTCTCTTCACTACCATGTGGTCTGCAAGTTTTATTCTAGCTACACTTCCATTCTTTTATTCAACCTAGGACAGACGGTTTGTACTCTAGAGGTGAAGGAAAACTATATCTAACCCGTGCACACTGAACTGCCTTTTTAAAACTTAATAATATCGTCTGGTGATAAGATGATATGTATAGGACGTTTTCTGGCTGAATGAAATCACTCTGACCACCTTACCACTTCAGTCAAAATTTTGAATATGCCAAAGTATTTTCGACCATAAGGACGTACAGTACGTAAGCTCTTCATGATGACAAACCACTTATTATAATTTTGCTACCTCCAGATGAATTTATTCATTGTGGTAGAGGGCCCTTGTATTGAAGCAATGTCATATCTTACTCATGCAATTTAAAATTTGCCCGGAACGTAAATAAAACTGTCTGCAAATAACAAGAATATATGGAAGAAATCCATAATCAGAATGAAGGAATAAAAATTTGAGATAAGTCCTCTGGCTGAAGTGCCAAACCATTCCACAAGATATGCTTTTCTTGCCGTGCAACAGTGCTTTACTTTGGCCTTAAGCTTTAACTTAGAGAAAAAAAGTTCTGTTAAAATACATGTATAACATGACTACAAAAGCGACTCAAAAATCAGTGTAAATTACAGTAGTTGAAAACATCTTGTCTCCTTTCGTCTCCTTTCGTCTTCAGAGTAATACGAAGGTACGGACACGGCTGTGGAAGGCCCAGGATTAATAAAAAAAAAATTGCGGTCATTTGCTCATATTATTGCTGTCTGTCTGAGCTGGATACAAATTTTACTGATTATCTTAAGAGTTATTCGTTTATTTAATTGTTAAGTTTAATCACTGGTATGGTTCCATCTAAAAAAAAAAATGTGACTACCCTACAGGTAGTAACATGGGGAAAGGGGGCAAAGATTTCCAGGGGATTTACAGGATGCAGTTTGGGGGACAGGCAGCATTGGTGGTGGCCAAAGAGTGATGGAGTGGGATTGTGTTAACCCCTTCATCCAGAGGGATCTCTCCTACGCTGAATTCAATTGTTCAGCGTTAGAAATAGACAAAAGAAAACTGCGTTCTTGGGATAAAAGCGTTGAGGATGGTTGAGTGTTGGTGGTTTAGGGAAAAATGCCATGAACAATGCATAAATAATTAGATACTCTAAAAGAATAAATCAAGAAAGAGAAATGAATAATAAAAACCTAAAGTTGATTTTAGGGCAAATCACCTGTCGGAGGTTGCGTCAATTCATCACTACGGGAGATCACCTCTGTCTGAACTGATTATACCAGCATTCACCAGGCAGCACCATGTATAGGACACTTAAGACATAGTCCTGTTGATAGAGGAGAGTCTTGCTGAACCACATTGTATCTGTAAAGAGGCTTCGCAGTACTCAGTAAGTATACAGTAGAATCGAGATGTATAGATAGGGTGCAAGAGTACTCGTATATAAGGGAGGACACGGTGTTGTAGAAAAGGCGGTCTATGCTGTGGAGGAATAGAAAAGCCTGGACATCCTTTTGTCGAAGACACCCCTCAGAATGCCGCGCCGGGCAATAGACAGGTGCAGTTACTACGAGATCGAACTGTGTAGCGCAGGATATCACGACACTGATGCTGGAATTGAAAATGTCAGAGAACTGAAGAGGATGAGTGAGGGGTGCGAGGCGAGATACGAAGAAAAAGTAGGGAATTGTTTATGTCCACATGCTGCAAAATAGTCATTAATCTCCAAAATACTGTACCGTTATGTCTTCCTTTACTTTATTCTTACCACCAAGTGATTTTATTTAACTCTAGAAAGACCGCTGGAATTAAAGGTGTTAATGTGTGTAGCGCCTCATGTTCGAACAACCTATGGAATCTTAATAAGATCGTATGGTGGTAGCAAGCATAAATTGAAAAAAAATAAAAATGTTATATAACTGATTCACAGACGGTTTTTGCCAAGTTCCAGTCAACCATTACAATACGATCCATAACATTCTATGTTACATCTAGATCGCCTGACGTACTGCGTGATGAAGAAGGACAAGGAAAATAAAACTATGCACAACAGTCTGACATGTCTTAGAATCAAGAAGTGTCAGTATACGAAAAATGGTATTATGAGTTGACTCTCATATGTGACACAACAGATAAACAGCACCCTCGACTGCCGTAGCTATAAAGCAATAGGCGGATGTGTTTATACCATTGTAAGTTGTAAACAAAGGTCTTTATACTTGGACGTTTTCCTTCATTCATACAGCTGTCAACCACGTCACACTCAAATGAAAGTGAATTTTAATCTGAACACGTACTGAAAGCTGAATGATGTGTGATGACAGTTAACTGCAAGGAGATACGCTTATCTCCCAGTTTCGTTGAGATACTTTATGAATACTCTTTCAGGTTTGTTATATAAAGTAAACGATATATATATATATATATATATATATATATATATATATATATATATATATATATATATATATATATATACATACAGAGAGAGAGAGATACGTATGTAATGTCCGATTCTTGGCATTGACATGACAGTCTGTCCCCCGATGATTGACAGTCCTCCATGTGCCACACACTTTCACATATCAAGACTTCAGTGCTGCAACGCACCGTCAATATTATATACATTATAGCGGGGGTTTTCATAAAGGAGTGTTGTGACTGCATTACATTAGATGGGATGTTTTTATGGAATGTTGATGATTCTTGAGGAAGATCAATAAAGTTTATAGAAACACACACACACACACACACACACACGAGAGAGAGAGAGAGAGAGAGAGAGAGAGAGAGAGAGAGAGAGACATACATACATTCATTCTCATGTCGAATAAAAAAAAAAAAATGAATTGTTCTGCGTCCAGGGCTGGGCAGAAGTTTGCGTCCTTTCGGGAAAGAACCTATTTTACTAACCACGTAGCCACCAAAACCTTGGGGATGTACGAACAGTATCAACATTACAAGCAGTTGTCGAATCAGATGTAAACATTTGTTCTATCTATCTATCTATAGCCCGACGCCCTAATCCCGCAAAGGGTGGCAGCAGGCAAAACGCCTCCAAGTCGCTCTGTCACCCACCATTTGACTACCCTCCCCCAAACTCACTCCCCCCTCCCTCATATACCTCTCAACTCCATCCCACCACCTCATCCTCGGTCTACCCCTCCCTCTCCCTCCCTCCACCTCACCTACATACACCCTCTTAGTCAGTCGTTCATTCTCCATTCTCTCCACATGCCCAAACCACCTCAGTGTATTTCTCCTGATCTTCTCAACCACATCCACATCCACCCCACAATGTTCCTTCACTTCTTCATTCGTCCACCTGTCCCTCCATGTCACCCCACATGCTCCTCTCAAGTAACTCATTTCCACTGCTCTCACTCTTGACTTGTTCCCCTCTTTCAAGGTCCACGCCTCACTTCTATACGTCAGGGTAGGGATCACAATATTATCATGCAGTGACTTCTTAACTCCCATACTCACCTCCCTATTTCTCATCACTGCTTTCAGTGAACCAACAACCTTCCTTCCCTGCTGTACCCTTTCATGCACTGCATCCCCCAAAGTTCCATCCTTACTCATCACACTGCCCAAGTACTTGAATGCACTCACATTCTCCATATCCTCACCATCCAACCTCATTGTACATTCTGTGACTTCAGTCCTCTCAAACACCATAACTTTACTTTTGTTTACATTAACTTTCAGCTTCCTCCTCCTACACACTGTCCCAAATTCATTCACCAAACCTTGCAACTCCCAGTCATCTTCAGTCAACAATACTGTATCATTAGCAAACAGCAACACCGGAATCTTCCAAATCTCACCCTCATTCATTAGAGCCACCCCCACATCCACTGCCCTACCTTGCACCTCCTTTACAACCCCATCCATGTATATATTAAACAGCCATGGAGACATCACACAACCCTGTTTCAGTCCTACACTGAGATCAAAGAACTCACTCAGCTCACCATCCACTCGCACCGTAGCCCTAGCTCCATCGTACATACTCTTCACAGCACTCAACAATTTCCCCTCCACTCCATATTTTCTAAATACCTTCCACATACCTTGCCTATCTATTCTGTCATAAGCTTTCTCCAAGTCCATGAAGGCAGCATACACTTTCTTTCCCGTCTCTAGATACTTCTCCACTAAACATCTTAGAACAAATATCTGATCTACACACCCTTTTCCCTTCCCAAAACCCCCTTGTTCTTCTCCAACTAGCTCCTCTGTTATATGCCTAACCCTATCAATGAGTATTCTACCATATATTTTACCAGTCACACTAAGAAGGCAAATACCCCTATGGTTACCACATACTTCTCTCTCCCTTTTTCCTTTGTATAAAGAAACAATTATACCTGATTTCCAGTCCCCTGGAACCCTTCCCTCATCCCAAGCCAATTTGCACAACTTCCCTATCCATTCCACAACAATCTCGCCCCCATACATTTGTTGCCGCCTTATATATACACGTACCCTGCCCTTTACTATCTGCTCATCGAATATTAACTTCTTGTCCGCGTAGGGCTTCTCTTTGCTGAATAAAAACGTTAGGGGTAAACCACAGTATAAAACATAATTTTACAATCCCAGAAAAAATGAATGTATTTTATAAGGACTGTGAGTAACTCTTTGACCACACTGGGTTTTTCTTTGCTGAGTAGAATCACCCGAGTTAATGAATATAGCATATCAACGTACTGCCTAAGCAATGTAAGGATGACACCCTTGAACCAGGTTTTCTGTTGGTATGTTCTTGCTACATACAATGTTATTCATTTTAGGGGAGACTATCCGTTCTGAAACAGTCGATGAAAGTTATGTGTACGTATCTTCTAATTCGAAAAAACTTTTCTAAAATTAACAGAACAATTTGAAGTAGCAGAATGAAATAAGAAGGAACATTCAGAGAGTGTAACACCCATGATATAAAAAATGGTATCAAGTCAGATTAGGTGACTTCTTGTGACACTAGCTCTGAAATTTTGTTCTCAAAATCAAATCCTGTATACCTTACCTTACCGTACCTTACTTTCAACCCTTTCACCAAGTTTGATCTTAATTGAATCAGAACTTTTTTAGGCATGCATGCCACGTGACCTTGACCTTTGACCTTGACCACTGACTGAGTACTCAGTAGCAAATCTCTCTCTCTCTCTCTCTCTCTCTCTCTCTCACACACACACACACACACACACACACACACACACACACACACACGCACGTGCGCGTGGGTGGGGTGGGGGGGAAAGAGAACTAAAGAATATATCATTGGACAGAAGACGCTAAGTATTACATTAGGACCAATATTTTTGTAGGTTAAGCAGAATTTCTAGTACATTTTTCATCTGCGTCATTTGACTCATTTTTCATTGAGCTAAATTAGTTTTAATATACACAATAACTGCATGTAACTTACACTTACGGACATATACTGTGTGTTCATTGATTTCATATCCGTAAAAAAACGAGACAGTATGCAATGACTTTCGAAACCCAGTAATGTGATCTCTTGGGACCAGTACGCTTTTAAGAATAATATGTATGGGGTTCGTAACTGTACAATAGAAATCTACAGGTGAGGAAGAGGTGTAGGTAAAGGAGATAATGAGAATATGGCGCCAAGTCTCCTTCCGTTTCGGCAAATGTCTGCATCCTGTCTGCAATATACTACTTAGATTTTGTGGATGAATCAGATCACACAGCGTCTCTAGGGTAACTCTTCTCTACTGGAAAATACCTCTGATAAGAAACCTTTACTTCCAGAGTTAAAAAAGCAGACAGCACAAAATATGATGATGCAGGTTTCTTTGTTTAGGATTTTTGTGTTGTCTTTCCTGCTATGATAAAGGGAAGTTTCGTCAATTATAAGTTTTGTCCAAATATATTTGCAATATCAGCATTTACTCCCCAAATTTTCTTTTTCTGGTAGGGTCAACTTTTCACTCTGGCATTCTTATGAGGCGAAAAGGTGAATTTGTGTCGTGTGGTGCTTGATAAAGATCACCCAGAAGTTAGAGTCGCGTCTGCCATCATAAGAGGCAAAGATTTTCCAGTCACAATTTATACCGACGCTTTTCGTCAATATATCCCTGACGCTGCCTTCAAGATGCTCCCTCGTGCGCTCCTCACTCTTTAAAACTTTCTTGGTGGCTGTCTGACATTTATTAAAGCGTCGAGAGTGAGTTCCTATTTTCACATTTGTATACAATTCCTTCATAATTGCTATAGATACTTCTCCCGTTAACATTTGTTATATGCTATATTATAATCTTCCTCAAGCTAAAGCGTTTCCAGTATTAAAAAAAAAAAGTTATAAAAATATGTGGTACCCTGTAGATTAACCATTCCCTGAAAGAGAATACTTCCTTTGAAGGGTGTTAGCAGAAGAAAGAAATCCAAACTCAGAACAGAGTGGAGAGAGGAAGTTAATGAGAGCAAAATGGAGGGTGGGGTGCGTTGAAAGGTTTTTCATTGAATTTTAACAGACAGATCTCCACATTTTTCCCAGTTGTCATGAATCACGGGCTGATGTGCTTTGTTATCAATGCAGTGGTAGGCAGAGTTTTTATTAATCACTGATCCACCAGTTAACATTAGGTAAAGAAAGCCTATGGGGTCACACAGAAACATGTGGTTCTATGGATATGTACAGTATTTAACAGCTACAAGCAGAGGACGTAATTTTCGCATTATTTCTGTTCCCATCTGTCCTTGGACTCAAGGATACTATTTGAAAGGCAGGGCTTTGGTCTGGATTTTATTAACCTCTGCCCTACGAAATTCCACCCCCGAGAAAATCGTTTAGAAGTATACAGAATGGACGTAGGACGGCAAATTATGTAAAATGTGTAATTCAATTATAAATGTTATATAGTGATACACAGCATAACAAAATTTCCTTTGTAGTCATAAAAACTTTTATGCACAGCCTCACTAAGCTCCAGTGTTTCTCTTAAGCTAACATTATCACGTACTGACGAATCTTTTCACAGCACAATCTTACTAACTTACACGCAACGCGGTCAGACTGAGAATGGCAGGCTGAGATCAAGTTAGATCAGTTAAGAACAGTTTTTAAATTAACCTCTCAAATCGGTGTCTACATCAACAGAGTAATTTTACTGCTACCAGATGACTTTATTAAGTTTTGTTTGTAGTGAAGAAGTTAGAGACGTTGGTTGTAGCCCTTCCAGCTAGGTCTGGGGTGAATAATACATCATCGTAGTAAGGGATTTAATCATATCCAAGTTCAGGCATAAACTGCTGTTTGTCAGTTGTTCTCTGGTCGCTAACAATCCTTGTTTTCATGAAACCACTTGGGTTCTATTAGCCCAACGACTTTCCTGAAGTGAGTGAATTTCAAAATAGTGTATTGGCAACTGCATTAGTGTTTTTATAACATGTCAGTAAACTTACAGAAAAGTAAGGAAACGACGAAATGAAGTGAATTCAAATAATATTTCCCCGTGATAGAGCAGGATTCGAATTTATGGCAACTCAGTAATATATCATGCGTGCGATTGCAGGACGATGTGTGTGTGTGTGTGTGTGTGTGTGTGTGTGTGTGTGTGTGTGTGTGTGTGTATGGTAAACATTAGTGGAGCATCTGTACAAATCCTCACAACAGCCTTCCCAACCACAACTGCATAGATCCCTTGCTACTATGAAAGTATAAAAAAGAAGTATAACATTACAACACTGTCGTATTATTTTCATGGTCTCCCTAACTGGGACGGCAGAGCTATAGAACAAAATATTGTAGCCCTTACCAACAATGTATGAAAAACAAAAATAGCTGAACTAACTTAGTTCGCTATATATTTTTAGGGGAAACAAAAATAAAGAAAGCATAATGGGGTCTGATTATTGTGTCTACAGCTCGAAGATACATTCTATATTTTCATAAAAGATATGGACATCGGAGGAGATAAAGCGAAAAGACCTCTTTTCCTAGTGTTTTTCTTCTAGTATTAAACATCACATGCATCAGGCAGTAGACTGTAGCACCAGTCGGGCAGATCGGTACGCCAAAGGTGGATGGAAAGCTGATGACAGGGAAAGCTGGAGCTCCCGTTTCATCAGCCCCCGGGACTAGTTCCTGACCATCCCTCTTTGTTGAACTTTTTCAGTGTTTCAGTAACACAGAGAGTAGGCCAGCATACTCTCCAATACAAGTTTCTCTATCAACACCAGATTACATGCTCATTACATACTACACTTCCTATTCAAAATTCAACCAAAATGGCGTCTCATGCTCAAGCCTCGGAGTTCCCGGGGAGGGGAGGGGGGAGGGCATAAATGCCTCCGCCTTCCGTCCGTCTCCCGGCGACTACCCAGCGAGATGCTTGGAACCACTGTCTGACTCATTTCTTCATTTCTGCAACACTCGAGGCCTCTCCTCTAACTTTCTCTCTGTTGAGCACCACCTCTCCTCCTCTAAACTTCACCTTCTCTTCCTTACCGAGACTCAGCTGTCTGAGGCAACTGAGAGCAAACTCTTCTCTGGATCCTCCTACTTTCTCTATATTCATTTCAAAGCCAAAGGTGGCTGTTGGGCATGCAACGACTTATCTTGCTCTCGTGTTACTGAACTTGATTCTTCTGAATTCCCTACATTCTGGCTTCGGGTTTCCTGTCATTCTCGGACTAAAGATATCTATGCTGTTTACTTATCCCCTAATTCCACTGACTGAAAAATTCTTCGACTACCTTACTTCTATGATGGAACACATCCCAACCATTGCTCTTTTTTCTGAAATCTTAATTCTAAGAGATTTCAATGTTCACCACCACCTTTGCTTCTCTCCTCCATTCACTGACCCACCTGGTGAACACGTCTACATCTTTTCTGTCCTGAATGATCAGCAGCTTGCACAGCACCCTACCCTTATCCATGACTGCCTTTGAGATAGTTCCAACATACTTGTCCTCTTCTGTACAACTAATCCTTCTGCTTACACTGTTAATCTTTTGTCTCCGTTGAACTCCTCCGACCACGACCTTATCACCTTAACCTGTCCTATCACTCGAATATGGCCGGTGGACCCTCCAAAGGAATGTCGGCTGTGGCACTTTGGAGCTGCTGACTGGGAGGCCCTTAGGCTGTACTTCTTTGATTTTCCCTGGAATCATTATTGCTTCCGTGGCCGAGAGGCATCTGAGTGTGCCATGCGCATTATGGAGGTTATTTTCTTGGGCATGGAAGTATACATTCCTTTCTCGTATCCTCTGATTACTGCAAAGAAACCTTGGTTTAACCATGCTGTTCCAATGCTGTCCACAACAAGGAGATGGTCTATATAATACGGAGAAAACACAACCTTGAATCTAATCTTTTTTAAGTTTCTTGCCAGAATCACACTAAGTCTCTTCTTCCCTCTTCTAAAAATAATTTCATCCATACAAGATAGTCTAAACTCTCCAACACGAATTCTTCCCACTCCTTCTGGCACCTTTGCCAAAAACCTTTCTAACAACTTTCCTTCATCATCCTTCCCTTCTCTCTTCGACTCTGATGGCTCTGTAGCTATTTCTTCTACTGAAAAGCAGATCTCTTCGCTCAGACTTTCTCCTCCAATCCCACCTTAGACGAATCCGGTGTTGTTCTCCCATCCCGTAACCCTTTGACTCTCTCGTGTCTAACATTAAAATGTCTTCAAATGATGTATTTTCTGCCATCATCAGCCTCGATACTACCAAGGCATATGGGCCTGATGGAGTCCCTCCTGTTGTCCTCCAGAACTGTGCTTCTGTGCTTACACCCTGCCTAGGTATATTCTTTTGCCTTTGACTGTCAACTTGTACCTTCCCTTCTTGCTGGAAGTTTTTCTCATTCAGCCTGTCGTAAAGAAAGGTGATCTTTCCGAACCCTCTAACTAAGGCCCAATTGCTTTAATATTCTGTATCTCGAAAGATTATGAGTCTGTTCTTAAAAAAGTTTTAAAGGATCTTTCCTATCACAACCTTCTTTCTGATCGTCAGTATGGGTTCCGTCAGGGACACTCCACTTGCGATCTTCTCACCTACTGCCTTTCAGACTCCTGGTCATCCTCTTTTCGAGACTCTGGAGAAAGCTTTGCCACTGCACTTGACATCTCAAAGGCTTTCGATCGAGTCTCTCATAAATCTTTAATTTCCAGTCTGCCCTCTATCGGTCTCTATCCTTCTACCTGTGCCTTGATCTCCAGCTTTTTTTCTGACCGTTCTATACCGGTAGCTGCTGTTGTAGAAGGGCACAGTTCTTCTCCTAGATCTATCAATAGTGGTGTTCTTCAGGGCCCCGCCCTATCACCAGCTCTCTTCCTTTTATTCATCAATGATCTTCTAAGCTGCACATCTAACCCTATCCACTCATACACTGATAATTCCATCCTTTACCTTTCCATTCAGTTCCCACAACATCCATCTCAGCAGTTACTTCAACAAACAAGGGATGAGGCTATGGCACACCTAATGTCTAACTTGAATCGTATCTCTGACTGGGGTAAAAGTAATCTTGTTGTTTTTAATGCATCCAAAACTCGGTTATTACACCTATCAACCCAACAAAATCTTCCACAGGAGTACCCACTAATGTTTAATAATATCCAGCTCAATCCCGCATCAACTTTACAAATACTTTGGGTTTCATTCTCTCGGGATATATCTTGGAGAGATCATATTACCTCTCTTATAAAAGCTGCTTCCAAGAGATTGGGTGTGTTAAGCCGACTTTTGCCTTCTTTACCCCCGCACAGTTTTGCCTTTGTACACAAGGTTTCATTTGACCCTGCATAGAGTACAACTTTGATGTGTGGGGAGATTCCCCACACACAGCTCTTGTCAACAAGATGGAGTCAAAGGTTTTTCGTCTCATTAACTTTTCTCCTCTTACTGGCTCCCTTCAGCCGCTGTCTCTTCGCCATATTGTTGCATTTTTATTTCTTTTTTATCACTACTTCAATGGTCACCGCTCCTTTGAACCATCTGCTTGCACCGCTCCGCCAGTACGATGGGTGCTACACGCCCGTCTAGCAACAAACTCTCATCCTTTTTGTGTCCAACTCTAATGCAAGAGTTAAAGTTACTCCCACTCCTTCATTTATGCAACAGGTCAAATCAGGAACTGTCTCCCTCTGTCTTTATTTCCTACTTCCTGTGATCTCCAGTCTTTCAAACGCATTGTGTCCAGGCATCTCGAAATGAGCAGATCTTGAATTAGGGTCTCTGTTGATTTTTTTTTTCTTTCTTCTTGGAGGGAGCGGTTTATGGGCTCCTTGACTTTGGTTCCTTCTTCCTTGGAATATATATATATATATATATATATATATATATATATATATATATACAGAGAGAGAGAGAGAGAGAGAGAGAACTGAAAATGTGATGCGTAAACACTACTACTTTCTGATGGGCAGAGGAGGGGAAGAGTGTGTGGTGGGATGCATCTTACATTAGGTTCATGTCTCACGCATGGAAACATAATTGACTAGAAATTCAACAGTATTATTTGATGTCTGGCAGTGGATTTAAAACAGATTAATGTCTAAATAACCAGGCACACTATTTTCATTGAGACCTTTAGTTCATTTAGGTTAAAGTTACTTGTAATGCGAAAGCACTGTCCTTAGCATCACGTATATTCAGGAAAATTATTGAAAGTATTATGGTCAGTGGGGACGCCTTGTGGTATATGGAGGGTCTCTGTGGTAAGCGGGGACGCCCTCTGTTCACTCGTAAAGTAATGCACCTTCAAGGAACTCAGAACTAACAAACCAAATGGTTTCTTATCCGGATATCATTACTGCTTTGAGCAGTAACATATTACTATATGTACTGTATGCCTAGTGTTCAAGAGAGAGTTTAGGCGTGGACAGTCAGTGTACACATCCAAATAGGTGGCTGGGGTTTATTGTCACATAAAACAACTTAGGGGACAACTAATGTTAATTCACTCTCAATACCTGGACTGAAAGTCTTGCTTCCTTTCCCTATACATGTGGTAGGGCAATAGAGGATAGGAAGAAAACAGCAGATTTCGCTGATAAAGATATTGCAGTGTTACTCCATGCACTGTCGTCAATGAGTAGGTAAGGCGTTTTACCAATTACAGGACTTTTATTAGAACATGTGAATCTCTGTGGCTAATGTCAGCCAGTGGCCTTGAGTGGACTATAGTCGCGGTGCGCGACTCTGAGGTTGTTATTATCGTGCCCTGGCAACTACCATTCAAAAGTATGCCTGATAACGTGTATTATATGAAATGCATGTGATTCGTGTATAATATGTTCGTGTATAATAATACTCGTGTGTAATATATTCGTGCTTAATATTTTGATTCGGATTATACGAAATCGGTCGCACTTTTGAATGGCAAGTTGCCAGGGTACGATAATGACAACCTCAGAGTCGTGCGCCGCGACTATAGAACGTTCGACTCCTTGGTAATAATCTGCGCAGTGACCCGTGCACAATGGCTGGAGTTAGTGTACTGATAAATTCAACTTCTCAGTCCATCTTTAACCTAACAACCACAACTGCAATTCCTCGTTTGTACCTTTTTGTCCACCGGAACTGACTACCGATCTGTGAGGTGTGACAATTGTGTCACGACCGGTAAAGATGCATGGTGCGGATCCGTATAAAGGTGAGGATCCAGGATTTTTTTTTTTTTTTTTTTACTTTCTTTAACATTGCGAGATAGGGCGTTTCTCGAATTTTCGTAAATTTTTGAGTGATTATTGCACGGATCTTGATGAAAAAAATTCAGGCATAATTTATTTAGGATGTTGGTATCTACGAATGTGTACAGTCTGGTGCGGATCCATAAAAATTTCCGGAACTAGCGGATTTAAATATGCTTTTATAGAGGGGTAGTCTTTTCCATATTGGATTACACTTGACTGAATTAAAAGGAACTCCATGTTGGGCCTTGGCGGAGGTATGTGCTCTAGAGAGTGCCATTCTAGTTCTGTTTGTTTTCACCTAAACGATCTGGACCACTAAATGTGAATACTAAGTCGATGTTGCATGAAAATCGATAAGCCTTAGCAATGAGGTAAGAATGAGTTTCTTTGGTCATTGGCAAAAGTAGGCTCACCATTCAGATTACACTTGTTCATCAGTTGAGCCGAGATGATTTAGGGAGTTTTGTCAGATTAGGGGAAAAAAAGCGCTTTAGTAACCTGTCTCAACCACTCGGGTACTGTGGATGATGCATCACTCTGTCTCCTGTCGGAATAATTTGAATGTGGTGTCTCCAGCTGTACCATTTTTTTTTTTTTTATGGGCCTGACGCTGGGCAAAGGCTTCAAGGCCTGTTCCCAAGGTCCAGTAGTCTTCTTTTACCATACATCTCCACATGTCACCAATTCTGCGCTAACACCCACCGTCCATATTGAATGCATGCTAAGGCTGTCTCATACAGGACCAGTGTATTGGTACAGTGGAGTCTCTTTTATCCGAAATTCTTTTAACCGTAATATACCATTAACCGTAAGTTTTACTAAAACGTTCTCATTTCGATTAACCGCAAAAATCTGAAACCTATCCGAAAATTCGAACACAGCGGGCTTCTTTCGAGCCACTAGCATTAGTTTACGTTTGCTCTGCTAGTCACTCGAGCGAACGTTGGTGGCGCCAGCCCCCATCCACCACCTCGGAAGATTTGGATGATGTGGGTGATGATGTGGAAATGACTGAATAACAAAACAGAAAATATGAAAAAAATATAGGTTTAAGACTTTATTTGTTCGAATTGCTTTCAGTGAATTACGTAATTGTTTTGGTGAAGGTTTATTTAAGTTTATTTAAGTGAAGATTTATTTAAGTTGACAATTTCTATTACAGTTACAAAAGTGCAGTTACATACGTAGTTACTACAGTGTATTAAGTGTTTTGGTGATGGTTGAGTGGCTTTTGGGGTGCTGGTGGTGGTGTATCGGCTTGTAGGAATTCCACCACTGATTACTAATATATCAGCTTATTGGAACACCACAGCTGATCACCAGTTTATATATCAGCTTATATCAGCTTAGACGTGACTGCACTGTTCCAAGCAAGGTTATCAAGATATAACATTCCACCTGGTCGAAGTCACTTCCGGCTGACACTCTTCACCAAATGTCTTCTCACACACTGGAGATGGTGGGAATCGGTGTAGATCCTGTTGAAGGAATGGTAGGTAGGTAGCGTGTGCAGATGACTGAAAAATTATCAGATTCATCTCTCTTTATTGGCCACAGAAAGATACAACTGCGACACAGAGAGAGCCCAGAGTAAATACGTCCCTCTTGTTTGAATGATAAGTGCGTTCTGCTCTAGCTGGCCGGCTTCCCCACTGGGAGTGGCCCTGAGGTCAGCATAAATCAGAGGTGCCAAACCCCACAGACAACTGGGATTTATACATGAATAGAAGCATCACAACTTTACCATACACATTATACACCTCAATAAAGTAGTATTGATTACATTAAAGTACACCAATAGGGTATATGTGTTCCCCCAAGACTTAACATATACATGTATACAATTCATATTTATCGCCTTCCCTTACCCTCGTTGTTTATGACAGAAAATGCTGGGCTTTGCAAGTCTGGACGCTCATCCGTTCCCATGTCACACTTACAGTAAGATGGTGTTTGGTTGATTATCATCACACTATATTACACACTTTTTAATTATGTCTAAACACCTTTGTATGTCTATCTATCTATCTATCTATAGCCCAACGCCCTAATCCCGCAAAGGGTGGCGCAGACAAAACGCCTCCAAGTCACTCTGTCACCCACCATTTGACTCCCCTCCCCCCAACTCACCCCCCCCTCCCTCATATACCTCTCAACTCCATCCCTCCACCTCATCCTCGGTCTACCCCTCCCTCTCCCTCCCTCCACCTCACCTACATACACCCTCTTAGTCAGTCTTTCATTCTCCATCCTCTCCACATGTCCAAACCACTTCAGTGTATTTCTCCTAATCTTTTCAACCGCATCCACATCTACCCCACAACGTTCCTTCACTTCTTCATTCGTCAACCTGTCCCTCCATGTCACTCCACATGCTCCTCTCAAGTAACTCATTTCCACTGCTCTCACTCTTGACTTGTTCCCCTCTTGCAAGGTCCACGCCTCGCTTCCATACGTCAGGGTAGGGATCACAATACCATCATGCAGTGACTTCTTAACTTCCATACTCACCTCCCTATTTCTCATCACTGCTTTCAGTGTGCCAACAACCTTCCTTCCCTGCTGTACCCTTTCACGTACTTCATCCCCCAAAGTTCCATCCTTACTCATCACACTACCCAAGTACTTGAATGCACTCACATTCTCCATATCCTCACCATCCAACCTCACTGCACACTCTGTGACTTCATTCCTCTCAAACACCATAACTTTACTTTTGTTTACATTAACTTTCAGCTTCCTCCTCCTACACACTGTCCCAAATTCATTCACCAAACCTTGCAACTCCCATTCATCTTCACTCAATAATACTGTATCATCAGCATATGTAATATGTAAAAATAGTGTGAGACTACAACTCATCATGGAAACGATGTCCGGCACCAGAGCAGTGATGGTGGGCTAGACGTTGCCAGAAATGGGTGATGGGTGAGTACAATACTGTTCTCTTGTATCCTGCATATTATTAAAGTATCATTTATACGAAAAAATCGATTAAACGAAACTTTGAAAGTCCCATGATTTTCGGATAAAAGAGACTCCATTTTATGAGTAGTGGGGGTTTCATGTCGACGGGTTTTTCGGCAGGTCAGTAAAGTCTGCTCTATGAAATTACACTCCTTGAACTATTTTCTGTCCTAACCGGGATTCGAACCTGGGTCCATTATGACTGCAGACCACCTCCCTATCTATTCAGCCACCGCCTTCCTCCAATGTGCTGTGATGATGGGCAAGGCAGAGATTTGTGTATATTATGATACAATACTGAGGCGGCAGGTGCTTTGTGTCTCGCCTAGGAAGCCTCCTATGTGCTACGTCGAAAGCAGGAAGCCAGTACATTGTTCCTAGGGCAATAATATCGAGATGATACAGGTCAGGGTGCTAGGGGTTTCGCAGTGAAGAGTTCAGCCTGTTCCTTCTTCAGCAAAGCATTCAGGAGGTGTTGATGCATTGCTGCGGATAGTGTCATTTGTCTCTGCAGATCTTGGCCAGATACTTCAGGCAGAGAGCAAGTATTTACTCTTTAGGAGCGTAAGCCAAGGTTGTGGTTGACAGCCCGTAAAAGCTTGCTTAGTGGGCTATATCCTCAAAAATGTAGTCCTTTGCTGGAGGGGTGTGAGAGATTCCTAGCTTTTGGTGGTCGAGGTTGGGAGCCTTGGGTCAAATATTCTGACTGATCTCGGTTGCATTTCTAATGTATTATGTTGCAGACGTTGAAGTGGGTTACTTAGGGCTATTTTCTTTTAATAATTTCAGAAGCATGTGAAGATGACAAAACATATAGACTGTTTTTTTATTGATGCTGACAACACTGTGAAATATGTTCCGAAAATAATAATAAATAAAAACAAAGGAATGCTTACACTTTGAAATTTTCATATATAATAGAATCGTCTTGAGTCTTGCTGACAGCCCGTCACTGCTCAGGTGTGCAGGTATCAGTAGTTGGCAGCACGGTGTAGGTGTGTTCCAGTCTAATCCGATTAATTATTCAAGCTCTATCAGATGTCTGGCTTTCCTCCAAACTTGATGAACAGCTCTTATCATTGTCTGATTTTATTTTCCTCCGTTCTTTTATCGAACCACTAAAATTACCCTAAATCATATCATTATTCTATCTTGTTTGTGCATAAAATTGTTGTTCACTATAATACTTCATTATAACTGTTTTCGGTTACTTCCAGACTACATCTTGAAAAGATGTTGGTCACAGAATCCCACAAAAACACAGTTTCGATTTCTGAACCATATACTGTACACACCCAAGTAAGCCGTTCCTGGTTCTGTCTGCCTGCATGTCCTGGAATAAATAAATATACATACACACACATTATATATATATATATATATATATATATATATATATATATATATATATATATATATATATATTTTTACGGAAAAGAGAAAGATAATGTACACTTTAAGTGAGAATACTAAAAATCACTACTGTCCCGCAAAGTTCCAGGTTCAAAACAAAAGAGTTAGGTAAAATTAAAAGTCAAAGTTTAATGCTCAAACTAACAACAAAACATTCAGGACTCATAAGGATAATGTAATGGCAAAAACAGGTTAAATATATGGTTAACTGCAATAGCCTCTATTAACATGAAATTAGCAAGAGTAAATTTACCTAAGTCAGCCCTGATAAAATGAAAATACACTGGGTAATGCTCAGTTAATGCAAGATAAATTATTACAGATACAAAATAATATTAAACCTGGCTGACAAAATGATTCCTACATAAATTACAAATAAACCTCACTAAGCCTACAAATCAACACCTTATGCTATACAGTACAAGGAAAAAATGCAATAACAGTTATACTCAAATTACACAACTGCTAGATGGTTGGAGACTTCCTGAGCACTCAATAATAACTGTACAGTGGAGGACAGAGATGTGAACAAAATGAGGAGTAGATCCAAGTGGCAATAATGCAGAGACTGAGCTCATTATATAGGGGCCGGCAGAGCTTGATACAACTTGTAAGAAGGACGCGCAAATGAAGCCATAGGGGACAAAGAGCTGACAATCCTACTCTGAACAACAGAAAGGACGACTTACTCGACTATAACGGTAGAAGGGGGGAACTGAGGCAGAACACGCTCGTGATCAAACATGCAGCATACTGTGCGTTAAAATTACACAAAGGATGATGAAATCATAGCCTATGTAACACCTCCCCACAAAGAAAAAGAAATTTACAAAGGAAATTTCTTATTACTCTAAAACAATCTGTCTAAAGTCTAGATAAGCAATCTGCAATAACATTTTCTTTCCCCTTGACATGCTGTATGTCTAATGAATACTCCTGAAGAAGTAGACTCCATCTTGTCAATCTCTGATTTTTATCTTTAAACTTACTAAGGAATTTCAGTGGGTTATGATCGGTATAAATGACTATGGGGTCAAAACCAGAACACAAATAAAATGAAAAATGCTGTAAACCCAAAATCAAGGCCAAAAAATAGTTGAGTAGTTCTTTTGAGGTGGAGTGAACTTCTTACTGTAATAAGATACAGGATGTTCAATACCCTGATCATCCCCTTGCAGCAAAACAGCCCCAGCTCCTGTATCACTTGCATCAACAGCCATCTTAAAAGGCTTAGCAAAATTTGGAGTAGCGAGCACTGGCTGACTTAATAGGATAGCTTTCAGTTTGTTGAAAGAGGATTCACAGACAAATTTAACTCCCTTTTTCAGTAGGTCTGTAAGTGGTGATACAAGATTAGAAAAGTTAAGAACAAATCTCCTGTAATAACCGACCATTCCCAAAAATCTTTGTAGCTCTTTCCTACTTTTAGGTCTGGGAAGATCACTTATAACCTGAACCTTAGCTTCTGGTGGTGCAACATGTCCATCACCAATTACATACCCAAGGTACTGAACTTTAGCTTGACCAAACTCACACTTTGATAAATTAGCTACAAGATTAGCCTGAACTAAACGCTCAAGAAATTTACTGACATGGCATAGGTGATCTTTCCAGTTGTCACTGAAGATTAATACATCATCAATATAAACAACACACCCTGCCAAACCCTCTGTTACAACATTCATGAGCTTCCGAAATGTGGCTGGTGCATTCTTCATACCATAGGGCATTACTGAACATGCAAAAGTCTTTCCTAGTGTTACAAAACATGAGATCTCCCTAGCACGTTCAGTCATAGGTACTTGCCAGTATCCCTTTAACAAATCAAACTTACTTATGTACCTAGCCTTTCCGATCTTGTCTATGCAATCTTCCACGCGAGGGAGAGGGTAAGTGTCTGTTTTGGTGATCTGATTAACACGTCTGTAGTCGATGCAAAGCCGCTGTGACCCACCTGGCTTAGGGACTAGAGTGACAGGAGAACTCCACTCGCTCTGACAGGGCTCAATCATCTTGTGGTCCAACAGGTAGCCAAGCTCCTTCTGGATGAGAGGAACTTTCACTGGGTTCACACGGTAAGGAGGCAGTTTAATTGGCTTTGCGTCTCCAACATCGACATCATGCATCAACTCAGTAGTTCTTCCTGGAGTGGCACGGAACACTTGCGGGTACTCCTGCAGTAATGCCGAAAACTCCTGCCTTTCCTCGGGAGGTAGATGAGAAAGCTTAGTCTGGAGATCATTCATGATATCAGGATTCTTCCCCAAACTATCACTCAGGCTCATACTGCATGGGAGAGCTTCACTTGCAGACTCGGGTGGAACAGCTACAGTGCAGACTGGATTATTTTCGTCCCGCCTGTGATATAACTTTAGCATGTTGATGTGACATAGTTGCTTGCTCTTTCTACGATCTGGTGTGGCGATGACATAGTTGACATCACTGAGTTTCTTCTCCACGAAATAAGGACCACTAAACTTGGCTTGAAGAGGTTGCCCATGAACCGGTAGCAGAATCAAAACCTGATCTCCTGGCTGAAAGTGGCGTAACCTGGACTTCTTATCATACCAAGTCTTCATCTTCTCCTGAGCAGCTCCTAAATTCTCTCTCACCAGTCGTAAAGCAGTGGACAGCCGTTAATTGAACTTCATCACATACTCCAGCAGGTTGACGTCATCTTCCTCCGACAGCCAGCATTCCTTGAGTAGCTTAAGGGGTCCTCTTACTTCATGGCCAAACAGTAGTTCAAAAGGTGAGAAGCCCAGTGATTCATTTGGAGATTCTCTTGCGGCAAACACAACGAATGGAAGACCTTCATCCCAGTCTTTCTGATGTTCCAAACAGTATTTCTTGAGCATCGATTTGAGTGTTTGATGATATCTCTCCAACGCTTCTCGGGTCTGGGGATGGTAAGCTGAAGACGTGATCTGGGTGATTCTCAACTCTTTCAGAGACTGCTTGAAAACATTTGACATGAAATTACTTCCCCGGTCTGACTGTACCTCCTTGGGTAGACCAAACTTTGTGAAGAACCCTAGCATTTCCTTAACCACGTTCTTTGCTGAGATATTTCTAAGTGGAATGGCTTCAGGATAACGAGTAGCCATATCAATCAGGGTCAACACATAAGAAAATCCTGAAGAAGTCTTAGGAAGAGGGCCCACAATATCCACCAACACACGGGTGAATGGCGCCTCAAAAGGAGGAATGGGAACTAGAGGTGCAACCTTTTCGGTCTGATTACACTTCCCCACAACTTGACAGGTGTGACAAGACTTATAATACAAGGAAACATCCCTGAAGATACCTGGCCAGTAGAAGTGTTTCAAAATGCGTGCCACAGTCTTCCTCACTCCAATGTGTCCTGCCAAACTGGAATCATGAGCCACTCTAATGATATCCTGCCTACAAACACGAGGGATGACAACTTGATGTACAACCTCCCATTCACAGTCGGCTGATGCTGTTGGGGGTCTCCACTTCCTCATAAGTACTCCCGACTTTACATAATAATAAGTAGAAGCACTGGCTGACTCTTCTTCACTGTAAGCAGAGTTAGCTAGACCTTTCAACTCAGGGTCAGCAACCTGCAACTCAACCAACTCTTGACGAGACAAATTATCAACACTACGTGGTACTGCCTCATCTGGTGAGTGGTCCAAATTAGCAAGAAAAGTGTCAGCTAGGATAACATCATCATCATCATTATCCTCTAAATCACCAGTAACTTTAGACTTAGCCCTAGTGACAGCACATGCAGGGAACACATCAGGGACATCACAGTCCTGGGTCGCAGCCACTGGCTCACTAGACAACTGAGTAGCTGGACACACCTGACTTCCACCAATATCATTTCCAAGTAATAAAGTTACACCTGACATTGGGAGTGTCTCAACCAACCCAACCATAACGGAACCATTAACAAAACCAGACTTTAAATTCACTCCGCACGGAGGGATAGAGAAGTAATTATTCCCTACACCTTGTAAGATTACAGTTTCATCAGAGGAATTAACATTAGAGCCTAGAACACTGGTCAGCATAAGGGATTGGCAAGCACCTGTATCACGATATATTTTAACTGATTTCCTGTCATTACTGTCCAGAGAACTGACAAAACCATCAGACAGGAAATTAGCACATGAACTCTTGAGAGTGTCACCCACGTTACTGCTCAAAAGAGGAGCTCCATCATGAGAATTTAAGTTACCATTCAAAGCAGGTTCAGTTAACTCAGTTAAAGAATTCTGGGAACTCTCAAGAGTGGACACTAGACCAATTGACTGAATATTTAAAGACTCCTTTTTGTTCACATCACGCTGTCTCCTGAAACATTTCTCCGTAGTATGACCAAGCTTACTACAATAAGTACATTTACTTTTCTTAAATCTAGGGGTGAAGCTGGTATTTACTTCCTGAGAAACAACATCTTTATTCTCTTTCCTGTTACCTGTACTCTGAGTAGAGGCAACGTACTTACTCTCAGCTTTCCCTTTTTCTTTAGAATATCTCTTGTGAGTGAGAACATATTCATCAGCTAAAACTGCAGCATCAGACAAATTATCTATTCTTTTCTCGTCAAGATATAGGCTTACATCTTTATTAACACACCTCTTGAAGTCCTCCAGCAAAATCATCTCCTTAAATTTACCAAAATCAGAATCCACATTCTTAGAATTTAACCACTGCTCTAACAGATCTTCTTTGATTTTTGCATACTCAACATGGGATTGCTTATCTTGCTTGTAAGTTGTCCTAAATTTTACTCTATAGGCTTCAGGAACAAGTTCATAGGCCTTGAGAATCAAGCTCTTAACTACATCATAATTATCACATTGAACCTGAGGCAAAGATGCATAAGTTACTTGAGCTTTACCGGTGAAAACAGTTTGAAGGAGTACTGGCCAATACTGTTTGGGCCAATTAAAACCTGTAGCTACCCTCTCAAACAACTGAAAATACTTGGTTAAATCAGATTCAATAAAAGGAGGGACAAGTTTAACATTTTTAGCCACATCAAAATCATCAGAGCTAGATGATCCAGTTCCACCTTGTTTCATGCGATACTCATGGTCTGCCTGAATCCTAGCAATTTCAACTTGTGCCTCAGCCTTCTTAGAACGTGCCTGAAATTCAGCCTCCTTAGCATATGCTTGAAATTCAGCCTCCTTAGGACGAGACTCCGCCTCCTTAGCCTGAGCCTCCTGCAGGGCTAGCTGTAACTTAGCTAATTCAATCTGCGTTTGCTCATTTGGAGGAGTTACATTAAACAAGCTTTCATTAATCATGTCAACAATTTGATCTTTAGAATGATGAGAGCGAACAGCAATTCCCAATTGTTGAGCAACAAGCTTAAGTTCATTCTTTGTTCTGTTTTCTACATCCAACACTGTTTGCACATTTGACAAAAAATCCTTGGCTTCATCAAGCGTAGTAATAGTAGACATCATGAATAAGTAACAGTCACAAAATATCAAACAATATCCTTATGATAATATCCTGAATATCCTGATATGAGGTCGCCAAATTTGTGTTACGGAACAGAGAAAGATAATGTACAGTTTAAGTGAGAATACTAAAAATCACTACTGTCCCGCAAAGTTCCAGGTTCAAAACAAGAGTTAGGTAAAATTACAAGTCAAAGTTTAATGCTCAAACTAACAACAAAACATTCAGTACTCATAAGGATACTGTAATGGCAAAAACAGGTTAAATATATGGTTAACTGCAATAGCCTCTATTAACATGAAATTAGCAAGAGTAAATTTACCTAAGTCAGCCCTGATAAAATGAAAATACACTGGGTAATGCTCAGTTAATGCAAGATAAATTATTACAGATACAAAATAATATTAAACCTGGCTGACAAAATGATTCCTACATAAATTACAAAAAAAACCTCACTAGGCCTACAAATCAACACCTTATGCTATACAGTACAAGGAAAAAATGCAATAACAGTTATACTCAAATTACAGAGCTGCTAGATGGTTGGAGACTTCCTGAGCACTCAATAATAACTGTACAGGGGAGGACAGAGATGTGAACAAAATGAGGAGTAGATCTAAGTGGCAATAATGCAGAGACTGAGCTCATTATATAGGGGCCGGCAGAGCTTGATACAACTTGTAAGAAGGACGTGCAAATGAAGCCATAGGGGACAAAGAGCTGACAATCCTACTCTGAACAACAGAAAGGACGACTTACTCTACTATAACGGTAGAAGGGGGGAACTGAGGCAGAACACGCTCGTGATCAAACATGCAGCATACTGTGCGTTAAAATTACACAAAGGATGATGAAATCATAGGCTATGTAACAATATATATATATATATATATATATATATATATATATATATATATATATACACACACACACACACACTGGCAGAGGTACCCGGCGTTGCCCGGGCCAAAAAGGCGAACACTCTAATCCTATTGAAGTTCTAGTTCATTTTCTCTTTCAACTCCAGAAAGACCTTGTACCTCTTATACTTTTGAAAATGGATTATAAGAGGTCCAGGAACTTTCTGTTTCAGCTTTCGCAGACTAACGCACAGTATTTGTGCTCACTTGTTTGCTATTACCGGCGACCTCAAATGCCCTCCGACCAGAGACCTCGAATGACCTCGGAGGTCAACCTCACATAGTCATGTGAGTCTCCATGCAAAAAATTGGGCTGCTGGGTCCAGTTGTTCGAGCGTGTATTACCGGTGACCTCAATTGACCTCCGACCAGTGTGTTCAAATGACCTCGGAACTGGGGAGAGAGGATTACCCATGGCCATACCAAAATTTTGTGTGTAATAATTGCCTTGAAAGGTAAAAGATGAGTGTACAACTCACAATTCAATTAGCTTGATAATGTTTTAAGAATGAATACCATCAGTATTACTACCCAGAATGCTTGGCAGGAAAGTTAAAACATCATCAACAGGGACATTTGTGAATAATGATTTAACATCAAAGCTGACTAATTTGTAGGGGTACATGCCATTTAGGGATTTTAACTCCCTTACCAAACATATACAGTAGTTTGGCTCCGATACATTGATGATATCCTGTACTTCTGGCCTAACAGTCTTCCCACTGATGAATTGCTCCTGGAATTTAATTCGTTAGTTCCATCGATAAAGCTCACTCATGAGGTGGAAATGGATAATGAACTGCCCTTTCTGGATGTAAAAGTCATCAGAGACACAAGTGTTTTGAAGACTAAAGTATACAGAAAAACTTACAAATATAATGTATGTGCATCATTATTGAAACCATCACATTAATGGAGAAAGATCTGTCTTCATATCCATGTACTTGAGTGCATATAGACTTTTAGACCCAGAAGTTTTAGATGATGAACTAAAAATGATTCAGAGCATTGGAGAGAAGCTAAAATATCCACCAAGCATACTAACTCAGTGCCACAATACAGCCAAGAAACGATTCCTGGAAGGGAAAACTAGTAAGCCAAATCTCCAGAATATTCAAAGAACCTTTGTCCTCCACTTCCATGAAAATTTTCTTGATGTTGCACACATACTGAAGGAACTTAATGTACAAGTAGTATTAAAAAAATGAGAACACCATAAAAAAAACCTCATCAAGAACAGACCATTTAGTAATTCAGGCGCTGTTTACAAAATCCCGTCTACAAACTGTAACAAATTTTTACATAGGACAATCTGGAAAAGATTTGGAAACTAGAATCTCACAGCATAATTACAGTGTAAGGACAGCCCAACAGAGTAGTGGTTTATTTCAGCACAAAGCATCCAGTGATCACCATACTGACTGGGTAGGCTCTAAGATTCTAGCAAGATCAAAATGCTTTGATGAAAGAAATGTGATAGAATCTTGCCTAATTTCTGGCACATATGAAAAGAATATAGACACGAGCTACGGTCATTTTAAGTGTGATAAATTTTAAACTGAATTAATTTTAAAGCAGGTCCCCCCCGAGACTAAGAATTTATTGTTCCTCCATCCATCCAGTATATTACCACTATGCCGGGAATCGAACCCGGGACTCTGCAGCATACCGCTACATCACGACCAGGCAAAAGGCATCTCACATTGCCACAATCTTGAGACCAATGTCTCTCCACCCCCACTGTGGGCCTGAGGAGGCTGAGATAACCCCCTGGCACTAGGGCAAGTAGATGCTTTTACTCTATCTCAAGCACTTACGGCAAGTGAGAATGAAGAAAGAAACCTGTACTTTACAAAGGAAACATCATCCAGTATACTACCACTATGCCGGGAATCGAACCCGGGACTCTCAGTTGAGAGCCAGAGTGCTAGGGGGCAGTGGTGGGCATTAACGCGTTAATCGTTAATCTTTTATTAACGAAGCTAATGTTTTTGTTAACGAGTTAAAGCATTAATTTGTTTTTTAACTTAACGGATTAGCGGTAACTTCCGTTAACATTTCCGTTGATCCGTTAATCCGTTAATTATGTCCCAAAACATTTCACTTTAGGTCAGAAACGCTTCGAATCGACATTTAAATCGTCAAATTGGTAGTGTCAGAGTTAGTGGTGAATGATACCGTGATTCAGAAATTGATACGAATTGTGTGTGTGTGTGTGTGTGTGTGTGTGTGTGTCGGATCTAAGTTCATATAAGTTATATGAACTTAGATCTGAAGTTGTGAACCATCTGTTATACAGCAGATGGTTCACAACTTCACACAGGTTTCATAACGGCATACTTCGACCATGTTGTTGGAGAGAAAAAAAAAAAAAAAATAGCAGCTCATAAAACGGTGAAAAGTCAAATAAATTCCCATAATGAAAATTTCTACTACTCTCATATCACTCACCATCCAAAAATTCCACGCATACCATGCATGTACTGACCCTGTACTCATTTATACTCGATACTCGAACATGGTACCGATACTGCGGGGTTTGAGCATAATGTTGGTAGTATCGACTCTAAGCCAACAGAATTTTGGAGTTTGGACTGTGGAGGGATCATACCCATATATTCAGTTTCATACTGGTGGCGTCTCAGTCCAGTACTCCTCAGTAGTTTGTAGTCGGCCAGGAGTCCTGGACAAAATGAATAGGCAGGAAAGGAGGAAACTGTTGTGGCTGGTGATGGTTTCATATGTAAAACTAGCGGATTAACGGTTAACTTCGTTTAATTTTTGGCAGAATCAAGCCAAATTAGCTGATTAACTTTAACTAAGTTAATTATCTGATTAACGGATTAACGGTTTAATGTTTTTCATTAACTTGCCCACCACTGCTAGGAGGTTATCTCAGCCTCTTTAGGCCCACAGTGGGAACGGAGAGACATTGGTTACAAGATTGTGACAGCGTGAAATAACTTTTACTTGGTCGTGGTGTAGTGGTATGCTCCCTGGCTCTCACTGAGTCTCGGGTTCAATTCCAGGCATAGTGGTAATATATTGGATGATTTTTGCTGTGTAAAGTACAGGTTTCTCTCTTCAACTGATTGTTCCTTGTCATCTCCTGGTATTACAGTCACACCGGTGTGGGACACACCTAGCATTAATTCTCTACAGTTGGCATTAAAGTTAAGCCGAAGTACAGTTTTTATCCTTTTTTGTCAGGTGCAGCTCTAACGAAGCAAAGTAGCTATTGTTCTGTGCATCGCTCATTTTTAATTCAGGTCATCCTTTGTCTGTGTGCCACTCCCTGCTGTGGGTGTGCATAACAGACCTCTACCCTTTACGTTTCTGTATCACTCTGTCTGAAGATGTAATATACGAAAGTACACACTGTCGTTCCTTTCATTCTCCTGTGGTTATTTTGCATATATATAAGTAAATCCTTCACAAGTCGAACTATATGAGGCTCTACCCTGGTTCGAAATACCGAATTTTCCGTCTTACCGAATTTTCACCCCCGAAAAATGCTAAGACAGTACCTACTACTTGACCTTTCAACACTAAATCAAAGGAGCATATATAAATAAATAAGTTATGCCATAAAAAAAAAAAATTCAGTGCATTTAATATACTTTTAATTGGTAGAAAATCATTCATGGAGGCAGTACAGACCTGTCGGCAGCTAATGTTGGAGTTGGATTTTCACCCCCCCCCCAATTGCAAAGACAATACATGTTACTTGTCTTTTCAACACTAAAGGAGCATATACAGTGTATAAATGAATAAAGACAAAAAACACAAATTCAGTGCACCTAATTTACCTTTCGTTAGAGGTAGTACAGACCCGTCGGCAGCTTGTGTTGGAGACGGAGGTGGTGGAGGTGGTGGAGTTCACAATTTAACATAACATTCTAAATAGTATCCAGTATTTATTTCACTGAACATTAAGAATTAAACTTAAGTGTAATCACTATAACAGACTGCAATGTAACACTTGCAGTAATGATAATACTGAACTTTAATCATGATCACTTCACACCAAGTCACACACACACTTTTTTTTTTTTTCATTAAGTCAAATTAGTTTTCATAAACACACACAGACACTATTCGGTGTCTGGGCGAACACTACTTGAAGTGCTCGCTATCTAAAGAGCTGTAAATGCAGGATCACTGCTGGAATCAGGAGGAGGGATAGGCCAACGCCTTGGCATAGACTTAAAGGACTCATGAATCTTCACCTGTTTCTGCTGCGAATACTGGTGACGAATAACCAAGCCTTGCAACTCCCTTACATGCGTATAATAATTCTGTGCTTCTGCATCATCAGCATAATCCAGCCAAGATATGACAACATCTATTGCTTCACGAACTTGGGATAATTTGTATGGATTCTTGCATACAACATCACTGTTCTCTTCCTCGTCATCATCATCTTTCTTCCCAGCCACGGACTCAGCAATTTCTTCTTCTATTTGGTGATGATACCCAGGGTCATCTGCATCCATTTCAAGCCACTGGATGACATAATTTTCATTAATATTCTTCTCACCGACCTTTTTGCGTAACCTTATGATAATCTGAGACTTCAAAGCCAGAGAAATCAGGCAAGCAGCAGACTGGCAGCCACATGTCAGCCTGGCGCCACCTTTGTACCCCTACCTCAGCATCTCGGCCTGCTTACATACGTGGTCTCGGCCTGAGTACGAATTACCGAAGAGTTCATCTTCTAAAACTTCGACTTGTGAATGGTTTACTGTATATATATATATATATATATATATATATATATATATATATATATATATATATATATATATATATATATATATATATATATATGTCTATACATATATATGTCTATACACACACATATATATATATATATATATATATATATATATATATATATATATATATATATATATATCTATATCTATATATATATATATATATATATATATATATATATATATATATATATATATATATATATATATATATATATATATATATATATATATATATATAAGGCGATATAAAATGCAATATTCTCTAGTCGCACCAAAATCAAGAGGTAAATTTTTCTCTATTATCCTCTTACATTAAACATTTCAGACACGCTCTTGCTCCTTGGCTTGGCTCATTCATGAATCTTCCCTTTTCATCCAGGATTCTTTCAGGCTCTTTCACTGCAAGACATATTTCCAGTTTCTTTGGCCACTTCTTAATTAAACAAACACCTTAATAACCAACAATATTGTACATTGCTGTCTTGTTCATGTTCTACTACCAGGTTTCATGTACTTCATGTCTTGATAATGTGGTATGGGAGATGCAGTGTCCGCGTGCAAAATATAGCCTTAATAAGAACGAGTGAATCACGATTGAAATAACTATTTTATTGTGCAACATTTCATGCTGACTAGTTCCATTATCTTCTCCAGTACCAGGATCTTTTCTTTATTATTTCTTACAATCAACGCCATAAGAATTTACTTAGTTCAAACCTCTAGCAGCAAAGGGTTCAGTGGTACCTAACATAATATTATGTATATTTCTGATAAATGGAAAGAGATAAATTCCAGCGTTCGTTTTGGATGATGAAAAAGAGTGGTTACTGGAGTCATGGCATAGAGATTAATTCTGTGGAGAGGTAGTGAACGCAAACTACTTTGAATAATATTGCATGCAGAGGATTCTATTCTGTTTGCTTATTGTGAAGCCCACCTTTTAGACAAACTCAGATTTCTAAAAATGTCCGTCTACTCGCTGCCTAATAGTGTCGATAAATCATGCATAAATACGCACTGACAGCCACAAATGAAATAATCTATTCCTTCTTTCGCACCTACAACACGCACAGAAACTTTCGTGAATTTGCGCAGCAGCAAAATTGTGCACCATTTGTTACTGCTTGTTTCATCTCTGCGTGTTGCAAAATGTCATTCAGATTGTTTGAGGTAGTTAAATGAGACGTAGATGAGTCAACCATAGCGTCACTGTTAGAGGGGGTGTCTTGAGATACTAATAAACGATATATCATTCAAAGTTGATATATAGCATAAGCGACAATTATTGCAGTAAATGGCCATACAGTTGGATATTGTCATACCCATGCTCGTGCTAGCACGTGCACTAAACAATATGTGAGTTAGAGTATCAATGACATCAGTCCTAAAATTGTTTCGGGGTAATCATACCTAATCTTTGGAACCTGTAAATAATTTTCGCCACTGTTGGTGAGTGTGTTGTGTTTACCAGTGTGCGTTTGTTTCTACAGGGACGCTGGTAGCAGTGACAGCAGAACGAGGGTCCACCGCCCGCCTGCCTTGCCACATCATCTCACGCAGGCCACACGACCCCGTCCTGCTCGTGCTCTGGTACAAGAATGCTTCAGTCACGCCCGTATACAGGTCAGTGCTGCTCGGATCACTACAACACATTTGAAATTTGGGAACGATCAAGTAATTAAACGCCTCAGTCAGATGACTTATTCTTTTGTTATTTCTTGCCAACAGCAGATGATTATATTCAGTTTTGTTACGACGAATGTTAATTACAGAGATAATGAAGGTGATATCTAACTCCACTTGTTTGAAAGGTCTCTCATAAGCAGAATCTAATCATCTTTTAATAACAAGAATGAAATATAAAATGTGTCATCGGACTGAGGAGATTAACAACAACCTACATACAGTTGAGCCGAGTTTACTACCTACTGCTCCAATGCTAAGGGTAATTAACAAGATTTACTAATCACATTACAACATCGTCCAATGTCTAGCATCCCGGACAGATGAATATCCCCGTCAACCCCATCATGGAAAATACCATTTTGTCTCAGCTTTCTGTTAAAACATATGGAACAAGAACATTATTAGTATAAAAAGCGTGTGCACTGATACCTTCGGCGGTACCATTTACTTCCTCGCCCTAGTGCCTGTATTTTATTGCATGCTTATAAATTTGGTTGGGAATGGCCGAGTGTGTATTAGACACACACACACACACACACATACACACACACACACACATATACTCGTGTATATATATATATATATATATATATATATATATATATATATATATATATATATATATATATATATATTAGCCTTTGCACAGTACACTGCCAAAGTTCATTTCGTGGCAAGCCTGAAAATTCCCAGCAGGCGATCTGGGAACCCTGTCAAAAAAGAGTTGAAGTTATGTTTTAAATGATTTATTTAAAACTAAGTGTAGGAAATAAGAATGCAATGCAGTTCGTTTGTTTAATGAATAATCAGGAGTGTGTCAAATCTAAAATATTTAATTCAGTAGTGAATGTATGACTCTGATGAAGGATTTATAGATTTGCAAATGCAGATTATATCTCTCCCGTTTCCGTTGCCCCTCCCACAACCCCCCTCCTGTTCCTCATAACCCGTCATGAGAAGTCAGTGGTGTGTGGGTTAGCACAAGGCCTCTTAATACTCAAGGCCTGTGTCTGAGTGAATGACCTGCCTGATGACGTCACAGGAGTGGGTGACCCATCCCTCCGCAGATCTGCTTAACTCGCCCCGTCCCGACGACGTATGGGTACGTCACCACGATTTGCATTTGCCAGTCCTGGCGACGTACCAGTACGTCGTGCAATTGCAATGTGCATAATTTCGACAATTTTCAAATTTCGCGCTTGATTTGCGGTACGTACCCTCGCCTGACCTTCCCCTACCTGCCACCAGGCGGGGACACTCGGCGACCCCGCGCGACCCGTGCTAGCCTGCCGCTCGTCCACTCACCTGGTAGCCACGGTCCTGCTCAGACATGGCTAAGAGAGGTCTCTCAGAGAGCGAAATTCAAGTCGCCCTGGACACCTTTACCGGCGACAGTGATTCCCCACTGGATGACGAGGAGATGGACAAAGATTATGTGCAGCCAGACGAGGAAGAAACCACCAGCAGTGACGAGGAAGTTCCGTCACTAAGGAAGCGGCAGTACGTGATTTACCGTGCTGCTAGAGAGGGGCAGGAGGCAAAGAAGGCACGTGGTATGTCATATCCCTATCCCCAGCGTGCCTTGGAAGCCGAATTCGAGGTCGAGGACGAGTACGGAGACGTGGGACGTGCTGCCACGTGGTATGGGCGGGAGGTGATTACGCATCGTGGCCCAGAGCGCACACCACGTCGTCTAAGCAGGTATGGGCCAAGCATTCTGTTTGGGGCGGTAGGAAGTGAAGTGGAGGGAGTGGGGAGTGAAATGGACATTCCTGGGATTAGGGAAAGTGAGAGTGAGGTGGGTGAGTCATTGCTCTCCCTACGCAGTGTGAGGCGGCAGAGTGGATCACGTGGGCCAGTGCGGGTGCGTTCCTTATCACGTGGGGTTGTGCGGGTGGGGGATGGTGGGGAGGAACCACTCCAAAGCACGTCTTATGCTCCCCAATATCCCCTAACACGTGGTCGAGCAAGGTTGCGTGAGAGAGCACGTGGTGTGGTAATGGAGGGGGAAGGTGGGGAGGAACCACTTCCCAGCACGTCTTCTGCTCCCCCAATATCAAACTATTTCATCCCCACAGCCCCCTAATGTTCCTCAAGGCCGTAAGGGTAAGGGAAAGGAAAGGGTAAAGGCAGAGGGAAGAGGAGTGACAGTGGGGAAGCCCTCCGTACTCCTTCTCCCCAACCTCCCCAACCAGGATCTCCTCCCACCCAGACGAAGGCGGTGATGGGGACGAGGATTTGTGTCGTGGGTTTGTGAGGATGGGAGTGATTTTTCTCCCCTCATTCACCGCTTCACTGAGCAGGGGCGATCTGGCTGCATTGCACCAGGTATTCACTGTAATTCAAGCAGGTTGGATTTTTTCCACCTGTTTTTCAGTGAGGCCTTCGTTGATCAGATCGTGCTTCAAACGAACCTGTTTGCAATGCCAGCGGCTAGAAAGTGAAAGATTAGGGAACAAGGAGTAGGCATTCAATGATTTATGATTACCCCTGTCTCCATTCCAGAAATGTTCTTATTTTTTGCCCTTGTCCTTTTGATGGGTATAATAAGAAAAAATAGAATTCCTGCTTACTGGACTAGGGACCCTGTTATGTTTACCCCCATATTTGGTCAAGTGATGAGCTGTAATCGGTTTCAACAAATTCTAAGTCGCCTCCATTTTTATGATGCTAATGACCCTGCAAATACAAACAACACGGACAAAATGAGGCGAATTAGGCTGGTCTTTGATCACCTCAGGCAAACCTTTCGATCCTCATTCTATCCCTATAGAGATCTCGTCATAGACGAGAGTCTCGTGTTGTGGAGAGGCAATATTTCATTCAGACAGTATATACCCAGCAAAAGGCACCGTTTTGGGTTCAAGATCTTTGTTATGTGTGACTGTAGGACTGGATACGTGCAAGACATAGTCTTGTACACCGGTGCACAGACAGACATAATAGAAGATCGAAGTATAGGACCTTCTGGAGCAGTGGTAAAGACGATGATACAAGACTACCTTCATCGTGGTCACGTTCTCTACCTCGACAACTGGTACACCAGCCCTCTTCTCGCTCGTTATCTTCACAGACATGAAACGGGAGTATGTGGAACCGTAAAGGTGAACCGGCGTCACATGGTCAAGGTAGGGCGGAAACTTGCAAGGAGTGAGGTTGTCTTCTTCAAAGCAAACAACATCCTTGCAACAATGTGGAACCACAACAGAGAAGTAAGCCTCTTGTCCACGGTTCACCGCCCTTGATGCACGTACTGATTCTGTTGATTACCATAGCGAGAGCAGGCGTCGTGTTTGGAAACCTGAATGTGTCATGGACTATAATATAAACATGCGCCTCGTGGACCAGTCAGACTCCATGATATCGACGGTAGAGTGTGCCAGGACCACGATGAAGTGGTATAAGAAACTGTTCTTTCACTTGCTAGATATCACTGCTCTGAATTGCCACCACCTTCACGCCATGACCACAGGAGTTCAGGAAACCTTTGAAGGGTTTGTGAGGGAGCTCACACGAGAAATCTTTGCAAAATATGCGGTTGAAAGGCCCCAACAGCGCCCCCGCACTGCCCCTATTACCCACACCTCCCAGAGAATATCCGCCCGCCATTTCCCCACTCCTATCCCGCCCCAGCCCAACAGACCTAGGCCCCAGCGCAGGTGTCACGTGTGCAGTCATTCCCAGGTGCGACTCACGACACAGAGGAAGGACACCCGCTATGAGTGCGTGCAGTGTGACGTGGGTCTGTGTATTCACCCATGTTTTAGTGAATACCACACGTTGCTGCAATTTTAGGATGGTGTGATTGCGAAAGGACGCAGAAATTATGATGTAAATGCGACAGACAGACGCTCTGTGAAAATATCAGTCATGTGGATCGCCAAATATTAGTATAAAGTGCCTACGGGTAGAACATAAGTGCAAACATTGGGTGTAAGTATATAAATCTGCCCTAAGTTGAAATTTACATAGAGAGGGTTGTTTGATGCGATATTCTGTCGCTCAGTGCAATAAATACGGCCCCTTATTATATATTTTCTATTATGTGACATTCTTACTGGTATAATATAAGTTCAAATTATTGTATATGATGATGTATTTCCTAAGTCAAATATTCATAGCGTGTCTATAAAGATAAGATTTCCTGACGCCAAGTCGAATGAATAAGGCACGTATTAGTCAAAATAAAAGTCAGCAAGTGATAAAGTGAATAATTAGTATATAAGTGTGTGCGTGAATTAGTATATAAGTGTGTGAGTATTATGTATGACGTAACATTCCTTGCGAGGGTATTTTCAGGCGATATTCTCACGCTCACTTGAATAAATAATGGCAGTAAGTATGTACAGTGCATTGGAGGGGTGTAAACGTGTGTAATGTAAGTGGGAAAAATATAATTTGAGTGAATAAATAAAGTAGATGATGAAACACGATTGTTTGAGATCGTGGTTGCTACGTGAATAGGCGCCAGCATATCGCTAAATGCCCTCGTAATGAATGAAAATAATTGAAAACCTTCACAGTGGTGGGGGAAAGGTTCTATGTAAATGGGAAAATAATTAGAAAGTGATAAAACAATTTGGTATGTTGAAATACGAGACATAGTGAGTGCGCTTACTAAGCTGATGTGCGCTAAACTTATGCTGCATGTCATCAAAATGAATGAAAACATCTGAAATCACTTACAAACAGTTGTAATTAGTAAATTGTCATTGAAACAGAAGTATACAAGTAGAAAAAATGATCGGTAGACTCATAACAGAAAATTAGCAGATAGCATGATACAACTCGGACCTAACTCGCTATGCTCGCGCGATGGTACAATGCTTATTTTTCCTATATATGTGTCTGAAATCCATTATATTGTTACTGTTATTGTTTATTAGTACAAATTCAATAAATGTAGAGGTGTTGTGTGTTGTTTGTCCCATTACTCCTTACCATAGAAAACGTTTACGCATATCCAGCCCATTACAGAATACAATACCTGCGGGGGGAAACCGCACCTGTATAGACCACTTATAGACTGCAGAGACAACTTTCTTCAAGATTTTCCATAGTTTCTCGACCTAAGCGGAAGTTTCATAAGAAAAAAAATTTTTCCAAAAAGGCTCGGGACTGGGGGATGTCATAGGTGCGGAAAGGCTCGGGACGTGACGGGTTAAATAATATATATAATATATATGAGAAGCAGAACTCGCCAAGCGCCACCCCGGCCGAAAACCAGGTTATTATAGCATTGTCTTCCCCCACCCTTCCCCTATCTGGAGAGAGACAGAGGCGGGAGTTTTTCAAATATCCTCAAGGTCATATTCGCATGTTAGTGCACCACACTTTCGACCTTATTGCTGCGTCACATGGTCTGAGGGCCAAGCTTGGCTGCAGAACTAAACAAACGCCCACGCCGCCCTGACAGCTGAGCCAGGCCAATCACGCTCGCCGTAGTGTCCCACCTTTAGCCCCGCTCGGCCAATCACCGTGCGTGTTGCTCGTCACCCTCGCGCCAAAACACAGCTGGGAGCATCAGAAGCTTTTTAACTACGCAGTGAGAGTGCCTGACTACGACGTGGTCATGCTGATGTTGAGTAAAATAAAAATTAAATCATGAAAGTAAGGTCATAAAATAAAAATATTATTATTATTTTTTGCAGTTTTTATTCAGCTTACGATTATTGTCTCACAATGCATAATGACATTACCATGAATTTTCTGCAAGGAAAAAAGTAACAGTAAAAATTAATAACAATACCTACCTTAGACCATTCAAAAGCTGAAGGAAGGTGGCAAAATAAAACAATAATATTATTATTATACGATATTACTTTCTTGAGTAAGATAATAATAATGTATTCCATTAATTTTATTGATTGCTTTCTTATTTTTCTTCATTCTACGTTTCGTGCATTGCATTTTTTCATTAATGTTTTTCTCTTCTCAATAATTTTTGTTTATTATCATGCCCATTACTTCCATGTATTATTATTGTACTGTATTATTATGTTATTATACTATTATTATGTTATTTTCATTGTACATGTTTTTTTTTTGCTCTATTCTTACATTGCCTCTTTCCTTATGCATAAAAATGAAATGAAAAGAAACACGGAGAAAATCGAGGTCACAGATTTCCGAATTTCAAAATGCTATACCTCGGAACCCTATAATGCTATGAAGTTGAATGTAGTCTCAAAATGATCAGCATTTTATACCCTGTTCACATAAGTAATAAGCGAAATTATAAACGTTCAGCATTTTGAGTGGCAGGAGTATGAACGCAATGAGGTGTAATGAACATTTTATTCATAACACCAATAAATTGCAGTCACGCTCCTGCCGCTGGAAATATCGACAGATTTTAATTGATTTTAGTATTTATGTAGTCAGGTTATACTTTACTGATCATTTTGAGACTAAATTCAACTTGATACCTTAATTGAGTCAGGAGATTTAGCCTTTTAAAAGTCGGAAAACTTTGACCGCGATTTTTTTTTTTTTTTTTTTTTTTTGGCGTTTGGCGAGTTCTGCTTCTCGGGGCCACAATTATTTAATTCCTTCAGGATGTCAGTGTGCTAACTTGTATTTTCTGGAAACGCTACAATGTTCATTCCATGCAGTCACGATCTCTAGTTTCTCATCCCTTCACTGCAAGAAGGAGATGCAAGACAAAGTGAAATAAGGCCAGGTGAATGGATATTTGCAGTCCAGTAGTGTGTGTGTGTGTGTGTGATGAGATGGCAATATCTTTTCCCCTGGCCTTTCCACAGTCCTGTCCTCCAGGTGCTAAAGAAACTAGGGATCGTAACTGTACATTTCGGCATTCTTTTGGCAAGAATCTTGATGGTAACGTACTTGAACAATAATGTGTCTACTCTTAGATTCTTCATAGAGAAGGCATGAAATGACCAACTGAATTTACAGTGATAGTTTGATATAACAGCCCCAGAATATTGTAAACAATTAAAAAGGAATAATTTCTTCAGTAAAAAAAAAAAAAGTGTTGAAGGCAAGCTGTCCACTGATCTTCATGTTCCTCGGTATTGTCTGAATGAGTTATGTTTAGTGGCGTCTGTGTAAGTACAATTATATCACGGTGCATTAAATGCATGGCCATTATATTACTCAGTAACTTTGCCAAGTCGTCCACCAATAATATTGAAGGTACCTGAACTAAAGAAAAGTTTTCAGCAGTTGGTGCATATATATATATATATATATATATATATATATATATATATATATATATATATATATATGCTAAAGTGGCAGCAGATGAGAGGTGGGGTAGGTGGCTGACAGAATTTTCAACAGAATAAGAAAATGTTTTGGAAGGAGGTGAAAAGGGTGCTAAAGGGAGAGTCTGGGAAGGAAGAACTAGTAAAAGCAGAGGATGGAAGGATGTTAATTGAGATGGATGCAGTAAGGAAGAGATGGGTAGAGTATTTTGAAAGATTGTTAAATGTAGAGGAGGAAAGGGTGGCTGAGATTGTGGCGGATGGAAGGGTGCAAGGAATAAATGTGTGGGGAATGATTCTTTGATCACGAAGGAGGAAGTGGAGAAGGCAGTAAAGGAGATGAAAACAGGGAAAGCTGCAGGTATGGATGGGTGTGCTGTGGAATGCCTGAAGGGTGGTGGAGTGACTATTGTTGACTGGTTAGTAAGATTGTTGAATGTGTGCTTTGAGAAAGGTATGGTGCCAGTTGACTGGGCAAGTGCTTGTGTGGTCCCGATGTATAAAGGCAAGGGTGATAAGTATGAATGTACTAGCTTTAGGGGTATAAGTCTGTTGAGTGTTGTAGGCAAGGTGTATGGTAGAGTGTTAATTATGAGAGTTAGAGAGGGTACAGAGGGAGTGATTAGTGATGAGCAGTGTGGCTTTAGGAGAGGGAGGGGATGCGTTGATCAGGTGTTTGCTGTGAGACAAGTGTGTGAAAAGTATTTAGCGAAAGGCAAGGATGTGTTTTGGGCATTTATGGATTTGGAGAAAGAGTATGATAGAATTGATAAGGAGGCTTTGTGGACTGTTTTAAGATTGTATGGACTTGATGGTAGGTTACTAGAAGGGGTGAAAAGTTTTTATGTAAATAGTAGAGCATGTGTAAGAGTGGGAAATGCTGTGAGTGATTGGTTTCCCGTGAGAGTGGGGCTGCGACAGGGATGTGTGATGTCGCCTTGGTCGTTTAATATTTACATGAATGGTGTTGTAAGGGAGGTGAATGCAAGAGTTTTAGGTGGTCTGAGTCTGGTAAATGTTGATGGTGGAGATTGGAATCTGAAGCAGCTGCTGTTTGCAGATGATACTGCACTGGTGACTGATTCAGAGGAGAGATTGAGACAGTTGGTAGAGGAGTTTGGAAGGGTGTATGAAAGGAGGAATTTGAAAGTAAATGAGAATAAGAGTAAAGTGATGAAGTGTACGAGGTTGATAGATGGTAGGGGGATGAATATAGTTTTGAATGGTGAGTTGCTTGAGGAGGTAGATTGTTTTAAATATCTAGGGTCACATGTTGCTGTGGATGGAAGAATAGATGCAGAAGTGAAGTTTAGAATAAATGAAGTAGGAAAGGTGCTGGGAGGAATGAAAAAAGCGTTTAAATGTCGTTCGCTTAGAATGGATGTAAAGAGAAGGCTGTATGAGGGTGTTGTGGTACCGACTGCATTATATGGGGCTGAAACATGGAATATGGGTGTAGCAGAGAGGAAAAGTTTGAATGTAATGGAGATGAGGTGTCTGAGGAGTATGTGTGGAGTGACGCGTATGGATCGGGTGCGAAATGATGAAGTGCGAAGGAGAACTGGAGTTGTTCGGGAGATGGCTGGTAGAGTTGAGCAGAGGGTGTTGCGATGGTTTGGGCATATGGAGAGAATGGATAATGTGCGATTGGTGAAAAAGATAACTAGATCTGATGTGAGAGGTGTAAGGCTGAGAGGAAGACCACGAATAGGATGGATGGACAGTGTGAAGAGAGCGCTGGATGCGAGAGGGATGTCTGTTGAGCAAGGAAGAGTGGCAGTGCGTGACAGAAATAAATGGAGAGAAATTGTGAATAAATAAGTGATGACGCAGCCCTGAGGGGATATTCTCCCGCATTTGGTCTGATCAGCTAGTCAGGTCAGGTGCGGGTAAGGGGATGGGTCTGTTATGATGTGGCAGGGGTAAACCAGTTCTGCTGTCGGGCCCTGCTGTGGATGTCACTGATTGCATTGCGCAGTTGACCCTTGTGCGGTGTGATGTGGTGAGGATCTGTCCGTTCTCCCCTTTGGGGCTAAGATGTGAATGAATGTGTTTGAATGGATGAGTAAATGGAGAGTGTGTCGTCCTGTCTCGGCTACCTCCCTTTCCTTGGGGGAAGCAGCCTAGGTATATATATATATATATATATATATATATATATATATAGTAGCCAGTTCCATGCTGCCCTTATTGTTAGTTCCATTTTCTTTCCCGTACTCTTCCTTGTTTAATTGTTGCAGACAGTTCTACCCTTCAGAATTAACCTATTCCGGCATAATCTGGACACAGTGCCTAGCCAATGGACAAGTTGTGTCGGCAAGATTTTGGTTGCTGGAGAACTACTCGTTGCCTAGCAACGGCCGAAAAACCGCTTTTTTCGTGCTTTTCACGTTTTGAGCTGTAGAACCATTACTAAAAGGTGTAGAAAGTTTTGACTTCTTTTGGGGTTATAGTCAGGTCATTCCGTTTCGGAAGCGTGCCATCTATTTTTCCACTCTCTTCTCTAGTTTTCAAGTGACAACCCTGGGAATATCGGCCTCAGGGTCCCTAGCAACCAGTACCTGTTTCCAAAAATGTCCTCCAGTTCTCCAACGGCTTATAGACATTGACTAATAGTACAACCTTCTATTGTACACCTATGTGCTACATTGGCCTGGTCACGGTTCAAAGGTAATCAAATGAGAAAACAATGAAATAGCTAAAATCTCTGCTATGCTCTGGCAAAATGCTAAGGCTCCGAATATTATTAAACCAGGCCATGATTCTTGGGTGGATTCTTGCACTGGAATACCTCCATATAATGATTTATAATGTCGAAACTCACTTCCGACCGCTGACAAAGCTTGGTCCACTTAGAGCTGGCCATTCTCTCCTACCGATTTGTGAGTATATATAAGCTGGCCATTGTATCCTACCCGATTGTGAGTGTATATATATATATATATATATATATCTATATCAGCCATCTGAGTGTCCACTGCAGGACCGGTCTATCAATACTGAAGTGGAGACGATACAGTATGTATTTTTACCAAGAGGCTTAGGCTGTCTAGTAGAGATTGTATGTAGGGTGAGAAGTGCTTGTAAGTGTGATTGTAATGTTGGGGCGGCTTTGGATGTGTGCGTAGTCTGTGAACCAAGTGTAATCGGCCCACGCAAGCCGACTGGGTGCAAGTATACTTTATAGTATGCGACACTGGTTTAACCACAGCATCCCTTATGTCCGCCAAAGCAGTACGTGGTCGAAAGAAAGCACCCATTATTTTTTATCTTGGCGGGGCGCGAACCCTCATTCTTCAGTGTACGAAAACGCACACTTTCCCACTGTACCTATATATATATATATATATATATATATATATATATATATATATATATATATATATATATATATATATATATATATATATTTAATCCATAGTGTCAATTGGTAGTGTAATGCATTACATATGTGTAGGATTGCTGACTGCATAAGTGCATGTGCATAAAAAGTATTAGTACTTATAATTTTGCGTGTGTGTGTGTGTGTGTGTGTGTGTGTATATAAAACTATTGTATATCTTTCAAAGCTATGGTGAGTTATGCTTATACCAGAAGAGAACAATGTCATGTGAGATGGACCAGTGTAACCTGGAGGTGATAGAATGGTGTCAAATTGATAAATTGTATAGGTATAGGGCAAACAAAGAAGAATGAGAGCGGATAGTTTGAAGTTATTCATCCACTCCCGTGACGTCACCAGAGCGAGACTCAAGCCTACAGCTATGCTGGTGGCCTTGGTTAGCAGGTCTAGTGCGCAACTGGTAAATCCTAGGTTTAAGTTTTGGACCGGTCAAACTTATAGTTGAAATTTGTTTCCCTCGTATTCCTGTTCATCCAGGTGTAACCTACTCAGGGAAGAATTGGGACTTTACTAAAATTCATTCTCTGCCTTAATAATCCCACGTGTACTCGATTGATATACTATTAAACCTTCTTGTAACCCGTTTCTCCCTCGCTTTCATGCCATCTCACATGTCGCCTTCTCTCTCCACTTTCTTCATGAGTAATGTTCCTTTTAAATTAGGATGGCGTTAGTTACGTTTAAAAAGTTAATTAACTCACTTATTCCCCCCCCCTTTTAATTTCCTCTTCACCTCGTACATCCACGTCATTCCCATTATGAAGGAAGGTGGAAAACGCTGAACCTCCCCTCCTCAGTTCGTAACCCATACGGATAATCGGGCATTACGACCCATTGTGCAGTCGAAGGGCATAAAAGTATATGAAATGACGAAGTTGATCTGGTCCATCATCTTGTTTTCACACTGCTTCCACAGTCTGTTGAGTAAGCTGACACCATCCGAAACGTAACTGTTTGTGAGGCTGGTGCTACACTACTGTATAACCCTGTAATGAAATGAAGAGAAACCACTTATTTGGATCACTACAAGTTAACAGGTTATTATGACTGTTGATGTTGTTCATCTTTCTTGACCTCGGTCCGCCTGGCTGACCAGACCCGTCGACCACAGGAAAGTTTCTGAGCTTATGGGTTCATTCTATAGGTTCTTTTCACCGTTGATGTTGTTTACGTCTTGTGTGGCAGTGCTGTTCAGTGTTCTATTACGTGTGTTATGCTGTGTGCGCCTGCTCTACGAGCGGGGTATGTGTCATCTGTGATTCCACCCAACCCGAATATAAGCTGGTAACAATGGGGGGGGGGGGCTGGGCGATGTCCTGATCTAAGCCTACCTATTTGTGCTCGATCACATCTATTGAAGGATGCCTTTAATAACGGAGGAGACTTGTAATACGGTGTTTTGATCGAGGTGTATTGCCCTGCACGTGAATGTGTACAAATAGGTGTTTCTTCGTTGCTAGTGCTGGAATATCTGGAAGTGGGTGTTGTTGAAGTGGGTCTGGTAATGTTTGTGTGTGATTGTTTTATGTGCCTAGTTGTGTTGTGAGGCTTTGTCGTGTAATGAGAATGGTGATACGCTTAGCACAGACTGTCGCTCAGAACTGCGTGACTCTCATATTCACTAAGTAGAACTTTAGTATCAAAGAGAAAGTGATGTGTGGAGGTGGTTTGGGTTCAGCCAGTAATAAGACATTATTCTTTATAGTTTCCAAGGTGCCGTAGCGGGTGTTAGATAGGATCGGGGCCCATGCCTGGGAAGTCTAGGACATATCTGCTCTGATATATTGTTTGTAGAGTTGCGAGAGGCTATCTTTTTAATACCCAAAGTCAGTTCCCATAAGTGCCCTGAGTGTGTTGAGTTTGGGGTGCACCGCCTCTTGATGTCGTGTATATGGTCCTTTTACTCCAATGTCATATATCACTTGGAGATTCTTATAGGGGTGGGTGGGTGACAGACAGGTTGTTGTGATGTTAAGTGAGTACCTGTGCTCAAGCTTGCTGTTGATGACGAGTGTAATGGTGGATTTGGCTAGAGCGATCCTCAATTGATAAATTGTTGTTGTTGTTGTTTTGATTTACCTCCCATCGAATGACCGGGCCAAATAAGGGCCCGCCAAGATGATAACTGTTGCTAAAACATTATAATATGAGAGACTGGGGCAAACACAATACTTCTTTACAGTATCTAGAACAACTTGTATTGTCTGCATGATTTTTATTATTAGCGAAAACGGTAAATTACCCAATCATCATTCCGCTATATTCCAAGGTCTCAGTTAGTATTAACGCGTTAATCTCATTAGTGTGCGTTAATGTTTTCGAGAAGTGAAAAGAAATAACTGAGAAGGTTTTAGGGAAAGGTTTAGAGGCGGACATGCTGTTGGATGGATATTTTTGTCAAATAAAATATAATTTAACGATTATGCGATTATGAAAACATGAAATACAATATGATAAAGCACCAGACAGAAGTTTTGTCAGAGTTGTTTTATTTGTTCTGTTCAAGGAGTGAAGGGAAGGAGGGAAGGCAAACACTCGGGCTGGAGGGTGAGTAGACGAGGAAGGAAAGAGGAGGCAGGGAATGGAGGAGGGGGCGAAAGAGAATAATGATGGATTTAATTACTTTAATAATAAACTGTGGGTAAAGGTGACTGTACAATGTGATCTTGATTAACGCCTACGTCTCAGCTATGATGCAGACAGTTATGTGATATAGCGGGATAATCTTGAATTCTTCGGACTTCCATCACCTCCAGGTAAATTTCTTCATACAGCAGAGATTTTTCGAATAAATGGAGAGACGTACAGCTCTCTTTTACTATTTCACTGTAAAACGTCTTCCCATATCTGTTTCTCATTTAACTGGAAAAAGTGCTACTTGTACAAAAGACTGGATAAGAATACAATATTGTCGCAAATTCCGGTAGCGATCACTGTTAAGGGATGTCGCAGGTTCAAAATGGTGTCCCGAATACAAAGTATAGGAACGTGTACACCTACAATCTCAAGAAACCCAGCTTTAAGCATAGGAACTCAAACATCTTCGCTGTTTAAATGCAAAACTACTTGCAACGTCCCGCTAATTTGTAGGAGTTGCGAAATCAGGTGGCAAAACTTGTACGCGACCTGGTATTACACCAAGAAACCTCTTAATTACGCGGATGTTTCTTTTCATCCATAGTGCAGGATCACTAGCAAAAGTACACGAGTTACGGAAAGAAAAAAAAAAACATTCTCTAGCATTCAGCCCTCTTCTGAAAATATGTAGATCTTCGTGGATTCGTGTCGGCTCATTCCACGAATGCATTTTAAATATTTTGTATCGGTAATATCGGTAGCGATTATTATCTTGTTAAAAGTCGTTTAGTAGTATGGCTAACGTGTATTTGGCAGCCTGCTTCCATAAAAAGATCATGAATTAGAAAACAATTTTTTTTTCTTCTAAAAATATTCTTAGGATGTTCAGATGGAAAAAGAACAAAAGCAGGAGATGAATAAAGCACAAAAATAAGAGAACATTAGGGATGGAAGGCAAGGCAGAGTTCTGTACCCTTACTACATTCCACAACTACAAAAACTGTGTGATGGCAGTGCAGAATTTAGAAACAGGTATAAAACTCTGAATCTTCTCCCATCCCCATTGCTGTCTTGTTTCTGTGTTTTGTTCATCTTTTGTTTCTGCTCGTTTTCCATCCACATATCCAGTGGCGTACTAAGGGAGGGAGGGGGGACGGTCCACCCTGGGTGACAGCCATAGGGGGGTGCCATTTAGCTGAATGGTAACTTTTACATTTCGCTGTTTCTAGGTTTCTAGTATTTCTATCAGAAACTTGACCGAAAGTAAATGATTCTGTATGGCTTAATTTTCATTAAATCTGAATCATGAAACTATCGTAAAACTATTAAAAAAAAAAAAAAAAAAAACATGTAGGACAGTGCCTTTCTGAGGGACGACTCAGGAGCTTACATGAGCCAAAAGTTTTGGCCTACATATTTAAATATAGATCTACAGATCTGTATATGAACAATATTTAAAAATGTATTTGATAAGCTTAATAACACTTACAATAAACAATTCTGAAATTTCATTTGTATATTATTCATCTTTGGGAGGTAGGGGGTGCAGTGGATAGGTCTGCCCCGGGTGCCAAATACTCTAGGAACACCCCTGCACATTTACTATTCAGCATTTTAAAATGAAATGTTTGTTTTCTGGTAAAAATTTTAGTCCAGGTTTACATTCTCAATATTTCCCTCGCAATAAATTTTAATGGACCGATTTATTCCCTCCGCCATAGTGAATGTACAGTACATGTACGTTCGGGGCGGAAAAGAGTACTGTGACAAATGACTTTGTAAGTCCTGCGCAGGGGTTTTGTGTTATTGTTATTAAGTTCGGTGTTTCATTTTTGGTGGGAGCTATTGCTTCACCCTGCCCCAAGAGTTCCCATTCCTCGACATCAATCCCCTGTTACCAAAAAGTGTTGAGAGAGGCAACTCATCCAGATTTTGTTCACTTTGGGGTTCTTGGTATTAGCTGAACAGTGAAATAAGAAGTACATGACAAATGAGTGAAGGTGAAGTATATATAGAACATTGTGATATTATATATATTTTTTGAATATTCAAGGCATATGGCGAAAATAATTATATGAATGTTCAACAGAGTGGAAGGACAATGTATACTTAGGTAATATATAAGCCTAAATGAACACTCAGTAATCGAAAGTGCCATTTACAACTCGGACACATACAAACTGACACAAATAAATTTAGTGAAAAAAAGGCCCATGAAACATTTCTAACACTGGTATTCCTGGGTGTCATAGGAAAAGTTTCACTAGCTTGAATAAAATAATCGGCACATTGAAATGAATTAATACAAGTTGATACTCCCACAGTAACGCCGTTTGGAGTATAGTAGGAAATATATGCATCATTTCCTCTTGTTAGACACGTACGCACATCGTTTTGCGGCACTTTAATATTGTTATGAGTGTTGAAGTCATATTCAGACATTTTACAAAATGATGATTTTGTTTTGCAAATGTTATTAAGTGGTGTAAACATTCGATCTAAGTTTACTGACATCAATGCATATAATGCTGATGGTAGAAATATTAATTTCAAATGCACGCTCGTTCATTAACACACAGCTCTTGTACCTAAAACATAGGTAAACCCGGTAGTAGACTCTTGAATTTTCAGCCAAAAATATAGATTGCAAGTCAAGTATAATAATTCCCATATACAAAGGGGAAGAGGAAAGACAAGTTCGCAACAAACATAGGGGTATATCTCTTCTCAGTGTAACAGGAAAAAAATTATTACAGGATACCTGTCTACAGGCTTTGAGACACAACCGAGGAGTTTGGTGGAGAAGAACAAGAGGGATTTACGAAGGGAACAGATTGTGTAATTATTCGTTCTTAAGATGTTAAGTGGAAAACGATCTAGAGAAGGGAAGGAAGTTGGATGCTGACTTCATGGGTCTGTAGACAGCATATGACAGTAGATGGTAAAAGAAAGTGTAAGGTACTGAAAAATTATGGAGTAGATGGTAAGCTCTTGAATATGTCAAGAGTATGTGTGAGGGTGCTAGGGCTCCAGTGCGTGTGGGGAGTGAAATAAGTGAGTTGTTTGATCTGAATGTTGGACTGAAACAGAGATGTGCCATATCATCACGGAAATTCAAAATGATTATGGATAGAGTTATAAGAAATACAGTGTAGGACAGTGGATGTATGAGTGTCTTAGACAGGGTCTGGCTTCAAAAGTGCCTTTATTGTCGTTTGCTGATGACACTGTGAAAGTGAGTAGCATGGCTTGGTGAATAAGTTTAGCAATGTATGTATGAAGCGAAATGTACAAGAGGATATAGCTAAAATTAAAATTACAATATCTGAGAGAAATTACATCAAACAATTCGCAGTGGGACTGAATTGTTAGGCAATGGAGAATGTGAATGCCTTCAAGCCTTATGTATTGTCATGAGTAGTGTTGGAATTTTAGATGAAGAAATGCATGAAAAGGTACAGCTGGGAAGAAAGGTTGTTGATTTACTGAAAGAAGTGCTATGGAAAAGGGAAATGAGTATGGAAGCAGAAAAAAAAAAAAAGAAAGTCGTAGCATGACAATAGTGTGATCCTAACTCAAACGCATGGAAGTGAAGCTTTTTGGAGCTTGTTGGAGGCAAACAGGTCAGGAATGAGAGAAGTGGAAGTGAGTTATCTGGAAGGAGCATAAATTATGAGGTTACACGGAGAGAAAGATTGACAAATTAGAAAGGGAAGGACAGTTGCAATGTTGATTATGGACGTAATTGAAAGTGTTAGCAAAAATATTCTAAGATAGTTTTACTATGTGAAGAGGTTGGAAAATGACTGACTGACTAGAGTGTATGTAAGTGAGGTGGAGGGGGAGGGGGGGAGTTCGAGAATGAAATGGAAGGATATCGTGGAGAAATATATTAGAGAAGGAAGTGTGATTTGCAGGTGGGGCATACAAATGTTAAAGGAGAACGTGACATGGAGGCAATTTGTTTTTGGCCACCCCTTACAGGATTAAGGCGTCTAGTAATAAATAGATATGTACTAGGGTAGCGTTGAGCCACGTTGCACACTATTCACATGACTCGAACCAAACGTGATATGCAACCATGGGACATTAATGGAATATCCCAGGTATAACTTTCTCCAACAAACAACTGTTTTATATATATATAATATATATATATATATATATATATATATATATATATATATATATATATATATATATATATGTCTACAGCCCAGCTCCAGTCGTCTTTGTAATTTTCTCCATCATATTTACTGTATTAATTTTGGCCATGTACAGAATGCAAACAAGGATTACTAACCTGGAATCAGTGTTTAAGAACTGTTCTGTACAAGTGAGACAAACCTAAGTAAATATTGTAAATATTGTGTATATATTTTATATAAAATAACACAAAATGGGTTACACAATCATAATATAGGCTTACTTTAATCATATATATATATATATATATATATATATATATATATATATATATATATATATATATATATATATATATATATATACAGCAAGTCCTTCTCATATATATTTGTATAACTGACTACAGTTGACTTGTCATTGTATTATTTTAATATTACTATTATATTATACATGTACAAGTACATAACTACAATAACTACATTATCCCTGTTATGTAATCTTCACAGGATTATGTATTTCACTTACAAATTGATTGAAATGTGTATCTAGTATCCATTAATATGTTATGACTATTTACTGTCGATGGTACGCCAGTTTTGCGTGACCGAGCGATATGTAGGCATAATACAACACAATACTCTATGTAATTAATAGCTATAGGTAACAATATGTAGAACAGGTAATTATGTCTGAGTCCTCCAGGAAGAGTTAAAGAACACATCTCCTTGCCTAGACGAACCAGGGATGTCAATTCACATAATGTAAAATCCACAACCCTTGTTGTCCCAGACCATCAAGAATTCTTAACATACGATGTATTTCAAACTTCCTCGTAGTCCAGACGAACAAGAATTTCATGATGTATCCAAACACGTGGAGTAATCAGCCCCAGCCAGTTAGTCCACGTGACAGGAAATTTTTACCATACATATCCTCCCCACGGTTTTTTATAATGTCGGAGAGATTCCCTTCAGATCAGAAGGGGGTTAGAGAGAGAAAGGGGAGAGAAGGGCTGGTGAAAAGGTCCGACGTTAGTATTACGTTCTACTAAACTGTAGCTCACCATTTTTATAACTTTGTGCAATAAACTTAGTAACCCAAGAGTGCTGTAACTCACCTCATTGACATTACGTCTCACTATTTAATTCTGGCTGAGCTTAACGATCCATAATCAAGTGCCCTATCTCACTACAAGTACCTAAAACCACATTATCGAGATTGGTGGCCAGATAACCTTCTCTGTATAATTTCACCCCTCGGTTACGTTTACTTACATTGGTGAGCAGTGGTAAAAACGAACCTACTAACTTCACTTATATATATATATATATATATATATATATATATATATATATATATATATATATATATATATATATTTTGCCATGTGTTCATTCATTTAAGTTTTTTGCTCCTTGAAAATATTCAGTAGGGTTACTTGTGCACCAGATAAAGCCAGGATTCCCAGGGCTCGAATGATGAGTGAACAGAAGCGTGGCCAGTGGGATTGGGCAACCTTGGGCTGTCTGGACGTTGCTAGTCCTCACCCTGCCCCAGGATGGGAAAGGAGATCCGAATGATGATGATGATGTTACTTATACACTGATGATTATTACATAATCCCTAAGGAATAACATTAGGTATGTAGCAAAATGATTGAGTCTTAGTTATATCTGCAGTTTTAGCTAACCGTTTAACGTGCCTTTATCACAAGAAAAAAAAAAATTGCACATTCTCATGTTCAGTGTGATGGATTCTGTCATTACATACTGTAAGGCTGAAGGTGCTTCGTGAAAGACTCGAAGAATCCCTGTCTGGAGGGAATAAAGTGCTGCAATATGCCCAAAGCGGAGTGATTGTCAAACACGACTTTAAACAACGTAACTTCTACTTCACTGTAGAATTCACCCAAGGATATCACTTAATATTACTGAAAATGCTCACTTATCCATCCTAACTACGTAATTTCTCCTAGAAACAGTGATAAAGATATTAGTCTTTGGGATACTTAATTCACTCAGTACTGGCATGCATAAGTGGGGGTGGCATGATGTCAGTTCAGAATTAAGACAAATTTTCCACCCCAAAAAATCCAGACACAGCACCATCCATGGAGTGGTAAGAAAAAACTTGGAAAAATTTATTTATTTTTCTGTAACCATATGTTCTTAACAAAAAAAAAAAAAAAATCTTAACCCAAGACGTCCCGTCGACGTATGGGTACGTTGCAACATTTTGCATTTGCTAGTCCTGTCGACGTACTGGTACATCGTGCAATTGCAAGGTCCCTAATATGCACAATTTTCAATTTTCACTTGTGATTTTTTGTACATATACACGGGACACCTTCCTCAATTCCTCTACAAGATGCCAAGCAGAGACAATGCCTTACACTGCATAACCTCCTCCCCCATTGTCTTGGCAATTCACCTGTTACCAGTGACCTGGCCAATAAAGATATTCAAGGCCAGAGTGATTCCCCAATGGATGACAATGTGGAGGACAAAGTTTACATAGCATTAGAGAAAGAAACAGCCAGAAATGATGATCAGGTAATGTGGCAAAAGAAGGTCAGGAATGGTGATGAGTTAGTGAGTGAAACAATGCTTATAATGGCTATATTACTGTTTGAAAACCAATTTACTCACATACTACATATAAATTCATACCAATTAAATAAATAAATACTGTTTATGAGTGATGTGGAATAGTTATCCTCCCATAGAACTCTGTTTTTTGCAGCCAGCCTGATGGAAAACCCTGTAAGGTAAGGAGGTACTCCTACCTGTATCGAGTATTTTAAACCTCAGGTGAGCGATTTCTCTATGAATTTTCGATGGTTCTCCCCAAAAGTGGAGGTTTTTGCCAATAAAATTTTTTTTCCAAAAATGCTCAGGACTGGGGGGTGTCGGAGGTGCAAAAGTGCTCTGGACGTGACGGGTTAACAAAGACGATTACCATCGTCATTTTGCATGGCTCCTTAATTCCAGCTGAGTTCGTTTCTTTGGTCTGCTCAATGACATACTGTACACACAACGTACTCGTAATAATATGACTGTTGACTCAGCTCGGGACGTTATGTAAGTGGGATAACTGCAGTAGCCTGGCCCATTTTGGGAAGCTTTCATTTAAGATAATTACTCAAAAACAATAATAACAGAGAAAAAGAAAAGGCTCTCATCCGTTCTGCTAACACTCTAGTTGAACCTGGTCAGAAAAAAAAATGCAGTATACATATCCTGGCATGGAGGAATGAAACAGGAGCCAAAGAACAGAGAGAGAGAAGGAGAGGTTGAGAAAGTGAAGATGGTTGGATGGAACCATTCTGGTCGTACAACAGCAGTATCAGAAGTGGATAAAAGATGGAAATATCAAATTCATTATAAAGAAAATGTGTTTATTGTGGAGAATGAAATAGCAACAGTATTATTTTAACCCTCTGCAAGTACCAACACAGAAAAAATGGCTGCATATAGACTGTGCTCAGTAAGAGCGTAGGAGGGAGGAACGGAGGGAAGCAGTTAAAGAATGGTGAAAGGAAAGGAGAGACGAAGGAACACAGGGTATTAGAAGTGTGTGTGTGTGTGTGTGTGTGTGTGTGTGTGTGTGTGTGTTTACCACTTGAACCAAAACGTCGATGCAGCTTTAGAACTATTATGCAACTTCCATATTCATCACCAAGTCTCGGGATCGAGGCCAAAGTTAGTTTTGAGGGCAAAGGACAAGTCCGAGTCCAAAGCCAATTCGAGGAGCATTTCTTTATGCATGGCAGAAGGAACCAAAGGCCAGAAGCCTGCAAGGTTGTTCTCTCCAAGAATAAACAAAACGAAGATAACAGAGAGCCAAATTAAAGATTCATTCATTTCGAGATGCCTAGACACACTGCGTTTGAATGACTGGAGATCATAGACAGTAGGAAATACATGCAGAGGAAGACAGATACAGAGCTGAACTATTGCATACATGAAGGACTGGGAGTAACGGTTTTCTTTTGCATTAGAAAGTTGGACAGGAAAGGGGTGAGAAATTATTGCTAGACGGGGACCATACACCCACCTTAAAGATGAAGGGATGCAAGCAGACAGTTCATAGGAGCAGTGACCATTGAAGTAGCGATAGAAAAGAGATAACAATGCAACAGTGAGGCGAAGAGATAGAGATTGAAGGAAGCCAGTAAGTGGAGGAGAGTTAATAAGACGAGCAGCCTTTGACTCCACCTTGTTGAGAAGAGCTGTATGGGAGGAACCTCCGCACACATGAGAGTTGTACTCTACACAGGTGCAATTAAAACCCCTGTATAAAATCATCAACTATGCAGGGGTAAAGAGGGCTTAGCACACCTAATCTTTTGGAAGCAGATTTTGCTACAGGAGTTATGATCTGTCGAAGAAAATCCCGAGAACATGAAACCCGACATATCTTCAAAGAGGATGCTGGATTGATTTGAATAATGTTAAGAATTAGGGGATACTCATGCTGGAAGATATTGTCGGGGTGAAAGATGTAAGAACTGAGTTTTTGATGCATTAGAAACAACAAGGTTACTTGTACCCCAACCAGAGATATGAGCCAAGTCAGACAGGTATGTCATAGCCTCATACTTTACCTTCTTTGCTGAAGTAACTGCTGAGATGGGCTCTATGAGTAGAGAGTGGCAGGTGAAGTGTGGAGTCATCAGCGTATGAGTGGACAGGGTTAGATTTACAACTTAGGAGGCCATTGATGAATAGAGGGAAGAAAGTTGGTGACAGGACAGAGCTCTCAGGAACTCCACTATTGATAGCTCTAGGAGAAGACCGGTGGCCATCCACAATAGCAGCACGACCATAAAGGAAGCTAAAGGTGAAGGCACAAATAAAAGATAGAAACTGTAATAAAGTAGTTTGGAAATGAAGAGTTATGCCAGACTCGATCAAAACCCTCTGAGATATATCAAGTGCAGCGGCAAAGCTTTCGCCAAAGTCTTGAAAGAAGGATGACCAGGTGTCTGAAAGGTAGGTGAGAAGATCGTCGGTAGATCAGTGCAGAGATCCTGAAACTGTGAGCATGATGTTGAGGCCGAGTCATGGCCTCATGTCTGACAACTGAGAACCCGGGTGTGATATCAACTGTTGTGGCTTTTGTTCCAGTAAACTTTTTTTTTTTTTTTTCTTAATACAAGGTAGAAGGAACCAGAGACTAGAAGCCCGCAAGACTGTTCTCTTCAAGAAAACGAAGTAAAAGAGAGTATTGATTTTCTGCCTTAATGATCCACGTGTGATCAACAGGTATATGACTTGGATCATTTCCTCCCTTCTCCTCCTTCTTGTAAAGTTTTCGATTACATTATTCACTGGACCCATGCCAGTTTTTCCATCCTGATCCTTCAACATAGACAGTCGACCTAGGTGAATTTGCATTTCTCTTCAACACGGTACCTATATATTATATATATATATATATATATATATATATATATATATATATATATATTGCTACGACTCTAAGCTTTACTTTCCATCCTTATAACCATCTGACCGCGTTGGCCCAGAGTCATAAGCAAAAGAATGAACCACCTCAATTTTGGCGTTCACTAGAACAGGTAATTTTAAAGAGGTTCAGGGGAAAGAATATAAATATTTAACTTTCTTTAATAACAAAAAGAAATTTACGCCATCTACCATACTTAAAGATGAGAATTATGAAAACCCAAAACCCACAATATACAAAAGCCATTAAAATATTAACCTAAAATATTACAATCATGGCTTTCACTTAAGGCTAAAGAGAGAAAAAAAAAATAAAAGATAAAGAAATTGGAACTGCAGTATGAATTCTGGTTCACTATAATTCCGAGCTTATGAAATACAGTATAAAATAAAATTACCACCCACAGCCGACCAAAAGGAGACAAATACTTAACAATTACAATTAATGTCTCCAACCGTTATACATTACCAGTACAAGTTATCCACAGCAACACACTTCTCTCTTATCTATCAAACCTCTATTGGTAGACAAAAGACTCCGAAACACCAGGCTGGAGATGGATTACACAGGTGGAGTGACCTAACCCCGGCAGTAGCTCTGAGTCAACTCCCAAGCCTAAGGTTTTCCCAGCCTAGGTAAACTCTGACTGGGGATTCATACAAATTCCGTCTCCATGGAGTCGAGGCCTCAGCCAATATTCTGTGCGTTTATAATTAATGAAGCTTCGAGGCAGCAGATGGTGTATCGGTACACGGCTAACACTAAATATCGTGCCACCGCTAGCACCAATAAAATGTATCGTCGCACTGCTGGCCACCAATTTAATGTATCGGTACACAGCTAGCACTAAATATCGTGCCACCGTTAGCACCAATAAAATAATGTAGCCGTTATGGAGTAGCAGTTGACTACATATTAAGTGTTCTGCTGTATAGTATAACTAGACCACCGTATTGGATCGACGACACTGTCTGCAGTACACGTCAGCTACTCGCCGTCACTGCCCGACACTTCCCACCAAAGGTCCTCTGCCACGAGAAGGTGGAAACTGGTCTGTTATTAAGTGGTAGCGTAAGGTGACAGAAATGAGCAGATTAAATCTCTCTTTATTGGGTACAGAATAATATAACTGCGACCCGAGAGATATGTAGGAGCGACACCACCTCCCTTTATAACTGTAAAACGGCCTCTGACGCTATACACTCACCGAGCGGACTAGGGCGCGGTGCTGAGGTCAGCTAAAAAGTGAGGTGCCGAGCATTACATATACTCTGGGCTAATGCAAAAAGTAGAGATAAATGACAACTCTACTAGCACATTATACACCTCTATAAAATGGTATTAAGTACATTCACATATACCAACATAATAAATGGTTCCCCAGGACTTTACACTTACGCACTATTCAGATATCTTTTCACTTCTCCTAACCTTCATTTTATAATTGAAACAGGGTGGCCCTTGTGGTCTGCCATCCACCTTCTTCCTATACCACAGCTAACAGCAAAATGATATTTGGTTGTTCATCATTCACACTTCATTACACACTGTTAATTATGACTAAACAGCTTTAAAAATTATTATGTAAAATGTGTGATACTACAACTTCATATGGAAAAAGATGTTGACACCAGAACATCGCTCGGCCACACCATTGACGTCCTCGTCGACATTGTTGTCCTAACTACCGTGTAGCCTAACCAGAGTGTAGGGTAGCTAACTATTCAGGAACATCCACTTGCCATCCTCGAGTACAGACACGTGGTATCAGTGGGTTCCTTATGGCGCCTTAAATAGTAGCCTAAACCACAAACACAGGACAAGACCACAATAAGTAGAAGACCAACGCCAGGACCAAAATAGGAAGGAAGGAAGATAGGACAGTACATAAGGCTCTAAATCAGTCCTGTTCAGGTGGGAGAGGAAGGTAAGCTCCTTTAATACATGAGACAGCCTGCTCACATTCAAGGAAGTAACATTGAATGAAGGTAAAAAGGGTCGTAACTGGGATGAGAAGTTCACTGTCAAAGCTAGATGATGCTTACTAGGCAGAACTGCTATCTCTTTACTGTGTAACTCACAAAAATCAGGTGCAATATAGTACCCCTTTACTGTAAGGAATTGATTCTGTGAGGCACAAATCACAGTTACATCCTCTGTCTCAGGAAAGTAAAAGTACTGTTTCGCATGAATATGAGCATGGAAAACTGACTTCAACTGAATGGGTTGGAAGCTGCAACGTTGCAGGGCAGAGGAAGTATTTGTGTCCGACAAGGCCCTCTTACACTCCTCTACCTTTAATGGTACGAAGACAATGGAAAGCAGGACATACATGGAGATCAAGAAATGAGGCCTTACACTTCTCAAATTCATCCACAGTCGTTTCTGCTACATATTTCTTGTCATCTGAGACAACTAGCACCTCTGGACCCTCTTCAATAACAACAAGTGTATTATTAGCAGTAGCAAAAGGGAAGGAAATGAACCGCCATGCCTGGTATGTTACAGCATTCCTCATAGGTACCAATATCAGGATGCCTTCATGGGTCAACTGGGCCTCTAACAATGGGTAATAATATTCCAGTTGACTCAGATCAAAGAGTGGCATAAGTCCATGCTTCCACATAGCTATATAGCTATATCAAGTGCATTTGTTAATATATTAGTAGGCAGCAATAAAGCATTAACCCTGTTCAAACTTGCATCGATTAAGCCGTCCACCATATTGGCTGCATGCTTCTCCAAAGCAGTGGTTGACTCGTCAAGAGCATGTAAGTACTCAGCGAATAACACCAAGTTAGCTAGGGTTGGTAGGTTAATTTAGATGTTGTTCACAAGCTCTACTAGATGGTTGGTAGTCCTAATTATCTCGTTAGCTTTGTTAGTGAACTCATCTAACTGTGTATACACATGCTTGATTAATCTATTATTGGCTTTAGCGGCCAGTGTCAAGTCATGCATCTGTCTACCCAATTGCACTACATCCTTATCTAATGCCGTACCAAAGAGTTAGAAAATCCACAAGTCCTCTCTTAGTAGGTGCATGGACATGCTTGGAAAGATCAGAGTGTACGTTAGGTAAAGCTACATGCAAGTTAGTGAGCCTGTCAGTGAGCCTGTCTATATGCCTAGTCTGAAGCTCAACAAAGCTTCAGTGTCAGAGTTCGTCAATCGTGGGTTTCGATTAAACATCTTTCCCACTTCCAATAGTTGCTGTCTGAGATTCGACAAGCCCTTGGAGACCTCCTTGACAATATCTGGCGTTTGGAGATAGCCTTCCATTGGATAGTAGACGCATACTGCATCTTCCACTACCACGACTTCTCCAAGTGGGCTCTTCAGTGCTCCTGGCATTAACGCAGTCGTGTCCATGTCCGATGTCGTTCCATAGGTTCACCCCAAGCAACGCACGAGGAGTTTGAGCCACAGCCACATTTTTTTTCTGCAAGAGTAGATACTCCCTTAATCATTCTTGTTGTGGGATCGTAGCTTGCTGCGATACTCTTGGTTAGGGACAGGTACGGATGACGACATAGACTGCGACGAAGACAGAGGGCACAACACATCAGACGATAGGCCTAGCTCTTGACTTACTAGTTTGATCCTATCAGCATGTACTGCCTCCTGAGTTCCATTAGCTTCATCCTTTATTCTATAAGTATTTCCACGTACTCGTTCCACAACGGTATATGGTCCGCGGAACTTAGGGTCTGAGCTTGGAAATTCTCTCAGGGTTGTGGATTATGACCTTCTGGCCTGCCTGTAACGTCTTTTCTTGACTACCTTTGTGTTGTTTCGCCATCATCTCCGCTCTTAAGGCTTTTATTCTTTTCCGTACTTCACTGTGTATACGTTGGAATTTCAACAACTGTACCTTTGCGTAGTCTTCTTCGTTATATACTGGAGTAGGAGGTCCAGCCAACAAATCGTAGGGTAACACTTTCTCTTCTCCATAAAGGATATAATGAGGAGACTTCCCAGTTGATGAATTTTCTGAGGAGTTGATGGTCGCCGCTACATGTGGTAACCAGTCTTCCCAGTTATCCTCCTGATTTGAGGTTATTACTGGTCTCAAGACTTCCAGTATCTTCCTGTTTGTTCTCTCCACCAGGCCATTGCTCTTAGGACTGTAAGGCGTTACAAAAACTTGCTTTACTCCATACATACGACAGATTTCTTGTAACACTTGGTTACGAAATTCACTGCCATTATCGCTGAGCAATACCTTGGGTGTAGAGTATGGACAAATCACTGAAGTCACAAAAGCGTGCGCCACCTCCTCTGAAGTTTTCATCTGTAAAGGTGCTAAAACAGTGAATCGTGAGAAATGGTCCACTGCCACCAGTACATAATTTGAACCTTGACGACTTCTCGGCAACGCTAAGATATCAATGGAGACTGTATCCCAGGGTTTTTCCGGTAGAGGATACTCTAAGATGGGAGTCGGAAGTCCCGTCGTTCCTCGTATTTCTGCGCATTTGACACATTGACTGACATGGGCTTCTATGTCCTTCCTCATGGTCGGCCAATAGTATTTCTTTCTCGTCTCACATATGCATCTATCGCGACCGGGATGACCCGCTTGAGGTACATCATGAACTAACTGTAGCATGGCTTGCTGTAAGGTAGCAGGAACAACCAACTGATATGCAGTGTCCTTCCCTGGGGGTTGCTTATAAAAGACCCTGTTGAAGATGGAAGTGAGTCATTGGTACTGGGAGTTCAGGTAGACAAGTCTCGTCGCCAGACTCCAAGGCATAGATGACTTGAGACCACATCGCATCATTACGTTGTTCCGCTTTTACCGTGACTTAGGAATACTCAGCAAGAGCAACATCCTCGGCTATGGTAGCAGCAATGTTTCTACTCAACGCATCGGCTACAACATTTTGACGGCCTGCTAAATATCTTACCTCTGGATCAAACTCCATTACCTTGCCAAACCAATGCGCAACCTTACCGTGCAAGCTTTTTTCCTTTAAACAAGTCGCGTATGGGTGCATGGTCAGTTAAAACAATTATCCGGTAGCCAAAGATAATATCCTGGAAATGTCCTAACGCCCACACGACTGCTAATGTCTCCAAATGTGTCGTCGAATAGTTCTTCTCTGGGGGTCTTAATGCCCTACTAGCATACGCTATGGTATGTGTCTTTCCTTGCTCATCCTTCTGCTGTAACACCGCTCCCAGACCCAGACCTGAGGCGTCCGTGCACAGATAGAAAGGTTGAGTATAATCAGGAAACGCTAATAAGGGTGTTTCTGTCATGGCTTGTTTGATCTCGTTGAAGCTTTTCTCTTCCGAGGATCCCCATTTCCATGCAGCGTCCTTCTTAAGTAGCGTCGTTAAAGGTGATGCTATGATGGCATACCTGTGGACAAAACTCCTATAAAAGCCAGTGAGGCCTAGGAACAATCTTATCTGATCCTTGTTCTGTGGTGTAGGAAAATAGGTCATCTAGATACGCTAAGACGTCTTGCCCTAACATCTCGCCAAACAATTGGTTTATCATCCGCTGAAATGTTAAAGGAGCATTACTCAGTCCAAAAGGCATCCGGAGAAATTCAAAGTGCCCACGGTGAGTGCTAAAAGCAGTAATGGGACGCGACTCTTCGGTCAGCTCCACCTGCCAATACCCTGACGCTAGATCCAGACAAGTAAACACAGTATTTCCCTTACCTAATGATTGAAGTAAGTCTCGCAGATGCGGAATCGGGTAACGATCCGGTACTGTTACCTTGTTCACTTGCCGAAAATCCACAACAGGTCTCACACCACCGTCCTTCTTGGGCACTAGAAAGAGTGGTGCACCAAGGCGAGGAGGAAGGCTGGATAACTTCATCACGAAGTGTCCTTTCAACTTCCTCATCCACTGCTTCCCTTTGGCTGTGCAGTAGATGGTATGCAGGCACATAAACTGGATTTGTACCGGGGCACAAACCAATATGATGCTTCACCCTATCCGTCCTACCCAGCGCTTCTCCTGGAAGTGCTACTACATCGGAAAACTCTCTAAGGAGGGCTAGGAGTCGTGTTTTATGGTCTACATTATCCGTGACGTTCACGTATTGCTCCAGCTGTTTTTCCTTAGCCAGACGTACGGGTTCCGACTGAGTCGTTGCTTGAGACGTAACTACAGGAGAGATCACCGGCACGTCGTCGACTTCCTTTATGGGGGCACCATAGCACATCAAGTCGCCTATATAACAACCATCTCTGAGCTTAACTGCGCCACCACTCATATTTGCGATGAAGAGGGGCGTCTTCTGGTCTTGGCCAATGCTAGTCAGAGTCGATTCCAGCGACAATGCCTTATGATTTACAGTATCAGTTAAACATGCTACATCAGTTCCCACCGACACGTCAGGTACTCGGACAGGAATTTTACAGACAGTTCGACTGGGTAAGTGGTGATTACCACTCACTATAGCCCTGACCTTCTTCCAGTCCATACCCTCCGCTTCGTGTGCATCCAGGGACTCCCTTGACGCTTCACTTGGCGGGGTCACAACTGGTTGGACGGCTCCTGATTGGATGCCAGTTCTAGTTCGTGTTGCTGAGGGATTAAGGCCTACAAACTCTTTCCCATTAAAGGAAATGGAATGTCTTTGAGGGTGTATTACTGTATCATACTCCTCCATGGTTTCAAAGCCTAACAGCCCATCAGCTGGCAGAGGAAAATCCTCAACCACATAAAACGTAGCACGTAACACAGGAGATCGTTTATCTGCCCTCAATGTCAACGGCACCTGGCTTACAATCTTCATACTACTCCCTGTCACACCTGTCAGCATTACATCAGGTGGTGATAATGTCCAGTTTGTTAGAGGCATACTTTTAAGTCTTTCCAACACTTTACTAGAAATAATGTTTGTACATGCCCCTGTATCTACGATCAGGGAAGTTGGCCTTTCCCTATGATCCAAGGAATAGATAATAAGTCCACCTTAGTAATAGCTGCCACACACGCATCGGTGGATTGTACTATTTTAATTACTTTTGCGCGCGGCCCTGAGCTTCCCCCGAACTAGCTGGGTTCCCTAGTTTCTTCCTCTTTTTCAATGACAAAGGGGCAACAGTCCGTTTCATGAGGACAATGCCCATGTATGACACACCATCTTTTCACCTCTGGCTTAACAGCCTTGGTCCTTTGCTGTGGAGAACTAGTAGCTGTATCTCTCCAGCCCGAAGTTTGCAAGGCTTTGCTAGCTTCTGCATAGCATATGCCTGCCTTCGCCAAAGCCTGACTTTCAGTACAGTTAGGATGCTGCTGTACTATATCAGTAGCCAGATTAGGTACAGGTATCTGCCACAAAGGAGGGTTAGTCTGACTTTCCACGCCCATATTGTTAGTCATGCCCCAGGTATTTGGATAAGGGCCCTGGGTTTGCATGCCAATATTAGTATTCATGCCCCATTGATTAGGATTCTGGGTTTGCATGTCAATATCAGTATTCATGCCCCATTGATTAGGATTCTGGGTTTGCATGCCAATACCATCTGTGTTTATACCCCATGCATTTGAAGAAGGAACAGAAAATAAATTCTGTCCAAAACCTTGTGGTGTACTGAAAACATCTGAAGTATACACAGGTATGTGAGTGGTTGTAGTACTATCAGTAATGACTGGATTTTGCATATCCTGAGTGACCAAAGGTACTGTTGTTGTCTCAACTTCCACAGTCTCCTCACTAGGATTACCCTCCTTAGCAAGACTAGTGGCCATTTTGGATCTGATTGATTGTTCTGGGACTGTTGAATAAGTATGACCAGAACGCAAGCAAAACGTTCAAATCCTCATCCAGTCTTTCAGAAATATCCTCACCTTGATCCTCAATATGTCCTTCACTCATTTAATATGTCTGAGCACTTTTATTTGATGTATCAACCCACTCATAAAATTCTGAGTCTAGTGGGATTGGCTAATCCCTATTTCCCTAATTCTACGTCCCCACTTCACTGTATCCATCTAACCTTGTCAGTAATATTCCCCTCCCAGTTACAGGAAGATAAACTGACATAAAAAGGATAGTTATGGTAAGTGACAGAGAATGGAACACATATAAAATACACAAAAAGTATATTTATTTCAAGGGAATTCTGAGAAACCTTTATTTCCACTCATCAACTAACTAACGTGTGTTGATTCAAGTGTGTGTGTGTGTGGATTACTATGCATGGACGCTACCTAGATATGAAAGTCCAGGATGATGTTCCACATTCCACGTTCCACACTCCACCAGACTCCTCCAACCATACACGACAGCCCGCTCGCTGTGGGAGTTAGCAAGCGAGTGGTTCGCCCTGCATCACGCCAGGCCCGCCGCTTTCGGTCTCCCTCGGCTCGGTTCGGCTGTCCGCGCCAGTTGCTAGAAGTCGCTTGCTAGTTTACCCACTCCTCACCGCACTGGCTTGAACTCTCCTTATCTCGCCTCTCGCACACGAGAGCGAGATTCTTGCCAGTTTGTGTTTGAAGATGGAGATATCTCGCACACCACAGGGCGAGATAACTGCCAGTTTGTGCTTAAGATAGGAATCTCGCACTGGCAGAATAATGGGAGGAATTAATTTCACCACTCCAGTTTATCTGCTCCACTTAACTCACTGGTAATTAGTCCCCTTACAACAGTAGAGTAAGATTTTCTGTTTCACCTTCAGGAACGAGCGATTGCAAGGGTTACTGGTTCACAGCATCCCTTTAACACGTATCGTATCCCAGCACTGAACACCAATTTAATGTATCGGTACACTGCTAACACTAAATATCGTGCCACCGCTAGCACCAATAAAATGTATCGTCGCACTGCTGGCCACCAATTTAATGTATCGGTACACGGCTAGCACTAAATATCGTGCCACCGTTAGCACCAATAAAATAATGTAGCCGTTATGGAGTAGCAGTTGACTACATATTAAGTGTTCTGCTGTATAGTATAACTAGACCACCGAGTTGGATCGACGACACTGTCTGCAGTACACGTCAGCTACTCGCCGTCACTGCCCGACACTTCCCACCAAAGGTCCTCTGCCACGAGAAGGTGGAAGCTGGTCTGTTATTAAGTGGTAGCGTAAGGTGACAGAAATGAGCAGATTAAATCTCTCTTTATTGGGTACAGAATAATATAACTGCGACCCGAGAGATATGTAGGAGTGACACCACCTCCCTTTATAACTGTAAAACGGCCCCTGACGCTATACACTCACCAAGCGGACTAGGGCGCGGTGCTGAGGTCAGCTAAAAAGTGAGGTGCCGAGCATTACATATACTCTGGGCTTATGCAAAAAGTAGAGATAAATGACAACTCTACTAGCACATTATACACCTCTATAAAATGGTATTAAGTACATTCACATATACCAACATAATAAATGGTTCCCCAGGACTTTACACTTACGCACTATTCAGATATCTTTTCACTTCTCCTAACCTTCATTTTATAATTGAAGCAGGGTGGCCCTTGTGGTCTGCCATCCACCTTCTTCCTATACCACAGCTAACAGCGAAATGATATTTGGTTGTTCATCATTCACACTTCATTACACACTGTTAATTATGACTAAACAGCTTTAAAAATTATTATGTAAAATGTGTGATACTACAACTTCATATGGAAAAAGATGTTGACACCAGAACAATGGTGAAGAAAGGGACGAAAATACACTTCCTGTGGTTCAAAGTTTCGACGTCGTTCTCAGGGTTTCAGGAAATAGTTATTCCCGAATCATCCAGGCCAGACCGTAACACCCCCCCATCCAAGTCATCCGAAGCCCTTACAAAGGATGACACAAGACTGGATGATGAGGGATCTCTTGAGAGAGCATCTGCAATGGTGTTGTCCACTCCTCGGATGTGCAACAGCTCCAGTTTGTACTGCTGGACTTGCAGGGCCCACCTAAGGATGCGTTGATTATTATTCCGCATACGCTGGAGGAAGACGAGGGGGTTGTGATCAGTGTAAACAGTTATCTTAAAAGGATGTTGATATAGGTAACACTCATACTTTTTTAATGCCATTACTAAAGCCAGGGCTTCCTTAACTATGATGGAATATTTTCTTTGGTGTTTCTTTAATTTTGCTGAAAAGTAGGACACTGGAAGAAATAGATTTTCAGAACTCTTTTGGAGCAGAACAGCTCCAACTCCAGATTCACTAGCATCAGTTTGCAAATAGAATGGTTTAGTGTGATCGGGGGTTCTAAGGACTGGGTCGGATGAGAGGAGCATTTTAAGTTAATTGAAAGCAGTATCACAGGCAGGGGTCCAGACAAAAGGAACTTTGGGGCTAGTAAGATCGGTAAGAGGTGCTGCAACGAGAGAAAAGTTACTAGAATCTTCTATAAAATCCTGCCATGCCCAAAAACCGCATGAGTGCTTTCCTATTGGTAGGTGTAGGGAAGGAGAGAATGGCTTCTACATTTGCATCCTTTGGTTTAGCTTGTCCTCGTCCCACCACATGCCCCAGGTAGATGACCGTTGCTCTTCCAAAAGTAGACTTGGGCAGGTTGATCGTGAAGCCCACATCCCTCAAACGCATCAGAAGGGCACGAAGTCTGGATATATGGTCCTCCCAACTGTTTGAAATTACAACAAGATCGTCTAAGTAGGAAGCAGTACCATCAAGATCTTGTATGGTATAATTAATGGCTCTCTGGAAGGTGGCAGGGGCATTAATCATACCAAATGGCATAACTTTATGTTGAAACAGACCAAAAGGAGTGATGAATGCAGAAATAGATTTGGCTCTCTCAGTTAATCCAATCTGATAGTATCCCTTCTGTAGATCAATGGTAGTGATATATTCAGACTGACCTACTGCGTCTATCAGATCATCAATTAAAGGGAGAGGGTATGAATCTGGGACAGTCATCTTGTTAACTTTCCGGTAGTCTGTACAAAATCTATTACTACCATCAGGCTTAGGGACTAACAAACAGGGTGAAGCCCAAGGAGAATTATTAGGTTCCGCCAAGTCATGCTTCAATAAAAAGTCTACCTCTTTCCTCATAGAGTTACACTTGATGGGATTAATCCTGTAAGCCGGTTGTCTAATTGGGGAACCACATTCAGGCATCAGAGTTAAGTCATGAAGTAGAAGGTTACAATAACCTGGAAAATCGGAAGTCACTTCAGGAAATTCTAACAAGAGAGACTTTATATCATCCTTTTGAGGGGAAGGCAAGTATGAAAGATTATTATCAATATCTCCTAATATTTGACTGTTTATAGGATTTAGCTTAGGAGAAGGAATATCAATGACTTCAGTCTCTGGTACATTACATAGATTTTCTTGAGTAGTTGAGTCTGAAGTGACAACTGACTGTTCCAGTGGTTTTGTCATAGTCTTGTTACAAATTAAAACAGAGCATGCCGCGTCCTCCTCTAGTGGCCTTTCAACATAGGGTTTAAGCAAGTTTATGTGAACTAATTTAGTGTCTTTACGTCGATCTGGGGTACACACCACATAATTGTGGTCTGACAGTTTTTCAGAAATCAGGTAAGGCCCAGAATATTTGCTTTTCAATGGGTTACCTGGTACTGGAAGAAACAGAAGAACTTTGTCTCCCAGGGAAAAACTTCGATACTTTGATTTCTTATCATATCTAGCTTTCATTTTACACTGAGTCTTTTGAAGGTTTTGTTTAGCTATCTTTCTAACTTGAGCTAGTTTCGTTTTAAGATTGGTTATGTACTGAGAAACAGATAGTTTGGTTTGTGGATTATCTTTAAACCATTCATCTTTCAAAACTTTCGAGGGGCCCCTGATTTCTCTACTATAGAGTAACTCGAAAGGAGAGTAACCCAAAGATTCCTGAGGGGATTCCCGGATGGCAAAGAGCAGCATATCTATGTTCTCATCCCAATCTGTCTGGGTCTCAAAACAATATTTCTTCAACATGGATTTGAATGTTTGATGAAAGCGTTCCAGGCAACCCTGGGACATTGGATGGTAAGGCGAGGACAACTGTTGATCTGTACCTAGTTCTTTAAGGACCTGTCTGAATAAGTCACTAGTGAAGTTTGTCCCACGATCACATTGTATTTCCCTGGGAATCCCTACAGAGGTAAACAGATGCAACAAACACTTCACTATGTTTTTGGCATTAATGTTTTTGAGTGGGTAGGCCTCAGGATAACGAGTAGCTGCACACATTATTGTCAGAAGATACACATTTCCTTTCTTTGTTTTTGGCAAAGGACCTACACAGTCTATAATGATTTTTTCAAAAGGTTCCGACACTACTGGTATTGGTTTCAAGGGTGCAGGAGGTATGTCCTGGTTAGGTTTTCCTACTATCTGACATGTATGGCATGACTTTACAAACTGCCTAACATCTGGTTTTATACCCGGCCAGCAGTAGTGTTGTAAGAGTTTCTTGTAAGTTTTCAGGATTCCCAGGTGGCCTGACAACCCATTATGGGCCAACTCCATCAGAGATTTCCTAACAGAGGTTGGTACAACAACCTGATGAATTTCAGACCATGTATCTAGATGTTTCAATTCAAGAGGACGATACAGTCTCATCAATACCCCATCTTTATAATAAAAACCAGGTATTTTACAAGCCTCTCTGTTATCTGAAGCTAAATGTCTGCAAGAGGCCAAAGAGAAGTCATTTTCCTGGGCTGTGACCAGGTTTTCCCTGGAAATGAGTTTAGCATGTAGTTGCTCTGTAATAGGTATAGGAGACTTAGGTTGGGACGTAACAAGTTTCTGGGCTCTAGTGACCACACAAGCTGGAAATAAATGTGGCCAAGAGATGTCTAGGTCAGCTGTAGAACAATCTTCCATCGGTTTATCCACTACAGTTAAGTTAGGGACCACTAACGTACCTGCCAAGTCATTACCCAGAATTAAATCCACCCCAGCAACTGGTAAGTCATTATGAGCAAGTCCTACCTTGACATTTCCCTTTACCAAATCACAGTCCAGGAAAACCTCAGCCAATATCACAGAAGGCCTACCAGAGAAATCTTGCAAAAGCACCTTCTCCCCTGTGAAATTTTTCTCTACACCAGGGAGACTCCGAGAGCACAGGATAGTCTGAGCAGCTCCTGTGTCTCTAAGGATGGTTATGGGATGAGATTCGCAGTCTGACTGTAGGGCAATCATCCCTTTAGATATGAAGCCTTTAAAGGGGTCAACCTTGTCACAAGATGTGGCAAGGTTTGTCAAAGGTCTAGGATTTTGAACCGTGTTAGAAGTTACTCGAGATCTATTTTGAGATGTTTGTTGAGTTAAGCTTTGTGTCGTGAGTTGGGACTTTTTGTGAGGAGGATTCCGCCGATTCTGAGGAGGAGAGGATGCTCTACAGTTGGGATGTGGGCATCTTTCTATGGTATGATCTGTTTGTTTACAGTATCTACAGAAGAGCTTGTCACTAGCCGTACCATCCAAGGTCCCAAAACTAACCCTAGAGGAGGATTTAACATGGGCAGGACTACTCCGCTTTCCAACTCCAGCCCCATGTGATCTGTGGATAACTGCATAACGGTCGGCTAACCGGGCTGCTTGACTCAAATCTTCCTCACCTTTATCATCCAAGTATTCCACAACAGTGAATGGCAATCTCCGTTTAAATTCCTCCATTATCATTAAATTACGAAGTTGCTCAAATGTTGAGACATTTGAGCTATTTATCCATTTATCAAAAAGTCTACTCTTCTCATCAGCAAATTCCACATAGGTACTATGCACAGGTTTTAAGTAATTCCTGAAATTCCTGCGATGGCTCTCTGCGGTAATGGAATAAGCATCAAGTATAGTTTGCTTAACAGATTCATAGTCCTCCACATTTTCCAAGGAAGCATAAACTGTCCCCGCTTTACCCGTCAACTTTGGTCCTATAAGCCAAGTCCATTCTCCTTCAGGCCACTTCATGTGTTTAGCAGTACGTTCAAACTCCCGGAAAAAGTCATCTGGACTATCTTCTTTGAAGTTAGGCACGAGAGACATGTGTTTATGTGGTTGGAAAGAGGTTTCTTTTGCTGCTTGATTATTTCCTACCTCTAGTTTATACTTTTCCAGTTCTAGCCTTTCTTTTTCTAAGCAAATCTTTTCTTTTTCTAATCTGAACCTCATTTCCCCTTCTTGTTTTAGCCTTTCTTGTTCTAATCTGAATTTTTCACCTTCTTGCTTTAGCCTTTCTTGTTCTAATTTAAGTTTCTCTTGATATTTCTCTTTCTCCCAGGCTAACTTTTCGGGTGACCACTTTTCCAAGGGAAGAGGTGGATCGTCCCCTTCTCTACTTACTGGAGCATAGCTCATAGGAGTCAAAATCTCAATGGTCTCTGATTCTATAAGTTGATGTTTGACTAGATGTTCTAGAACTATATTCTTCAGCACTTCCTTAGTAACATTTGAACCTACTTCCACATCAAAATGTGTCGCTATATACCTCCAGTCATCCTTTCAGATTGTGGCATCTTTTAATTTATTAAGTGAAGGCACTTGACAAAAGTCTTTTACATCAAATTGTCCCGACATGATTATATCATACAGGTAGTGTATATTAAAAAGAAGATTACCATTCTGCTGCTCAAGAAACTACACCCAATAACTCTCTAAGCAGTGACCAGATAAAATGGCAATCCGAATGGGTAACAGTGATTAAATCTTGTTCAGAGAGGGACACTAGGGAAACATCCGGTCGGTGAATCCAAAAGTGTGAGATTAATTTAGACTAACAGCAGAGGGGGCAAAACAAAAGTCCCCAATCTTTTGTTTTACCAATTCTGAACACTATTCAACCACTAGAACAATCCCTCAATTGGGTGATTGTTGGTCTCCTAGAATGCGTTTTATAGCAAAGGTAGACAGTAAAATAGAGGTCTTCAATCCTTTAACTGCCAAAGGATGCCGGAAATACAGTTAAGACGAAGACAGTAGAGCAAGGTGTTGCACCTCGTCTCATAAGTGTATAGGGGTACGGGATAATTTGGGTCCGGATGAATCCCCTACACAAGTAGAATCCAAACAGATGAAGTCTTGCCACGACAGAAATGGGAGGAGGGAAGTTTGAATTCTGATCACCTGTGCACTCTTTAAACCTGGTGTTCCTATACTATTCACAGTTTACTACAGATATTACCAACTATCTGTAGCAAAACCAGCACAAACCAGTAAGATCAGGAATGCCATTTTAAGCCAGTTTGCCAAAGAAACAAGATAACCAAAGCAAACACTCATCACATTAAAAGCAATTAAATATAGAATACAATCTTAGGTCATTCTACCGTATAGTGAGCAGTACGACACTCCCTGAAAAGAGAACAGTCATAATTAGAGTACCAGAAAAGCCTCAGTATAAAAAGTAAAGTGGTAAATGAATTAATACAGGTTCGTAAACAATCCTGGCGAGGTCGCCATTTGCTACGACTCTAAGCTTTACTTTCCATCCTTATAACCATCTGACCGCGTTGGCCCAGAGTCATAAGCAAAAGAATGAACCACCTCAATTTTGGCGTTCACTAGAACAGGTAATTTTAAAGAGGTTCAGGGGAAAGAATATAAATATTTAACTTTCTTTAATAACAAAAAGAAATTTACGCCGTCTACCATACTTAAAGATGAGAATTATGAAAACCCAAAACCCACTTAATATACAAAAGCCAGTAAAATATTAACCTAAAATATTACAATCATGGCTTTCACTTAAGGCTAAAGAGAGAAAAAAAAAATAAAAGATAAAGAAATTGGAACTGCAGTATGAATTCTGGTTCACTATAATTCCGAGCTTATGAAATACAGTATAAAATAAAATTACCACCCACAGCCGACCAAAAGGAGACAAATACTTAACAATTACAATTAATGTCTCCAACCGTTATACATTACCAGTACAAGTTATCCACAGCAACACACTTCTCTCTTATCTATCAAACCTCTATTGGTAGACAAAAGACTCCGAAACACCAGGCTGGAGATGGATTACACAGGTGGAGTGACCTAACCCCGGCAGTAGCTCTGAGTCAACTCCCAAGCCTAAGGTTTTCCCAGCCTAGGTAAACTCTGACTGGGGATTCATACAAATTCCGTCTCCATGGAGTCGAGGCCTCAGCCAATATTCTGTGCGTTTATAATTAATGAAGCTTCGAGGCAGCAGATGGTGTATCGGTACACGGCTAACACTAAATATCGTGCCACCGCTAGCACCAATAAAATGTATCGTCGCACTGCTGGCCACCAATTTAATGTATCGGTACACAGCTAGCACTAAATATCGTGCCACCGTTAGCACCAATAAAATAATGTAGCCGTTATGGAGTAGCAGTTGACTACATATTAAGTGTTCTGCTGTATAGTATAACTAGACCACCGTATTGGATCGACGACACTGTCTGCAGTACACGTCAGCTACTCGCCGTCACTGCCCGACACTTCCCACCAAAGGTCCTCTGCCACGAGAAGGTGGAAACTGGTCTGTTATTAAGTGGTAGCGTAAGGTGACAGAAATGAGCAGATTAAATCTCTCTTTATTGGGTACAGAATAATATAACTGCGACCCGAGAGATATGTAGGAGCGACACCACCTCCCTTTATAACTGTAAAACGGCCTCTGACGCTATACACTCACCGAGCGGACTAGGGCGCGGTGCTGAGGTCAGCTAAAAAGTGAGGTGCCGAGCATTACATATACTCTGGGCTAATGCAAAAAGTAGAGATAAATGACAACTCTACTAGCACATTATACACCTCTATAAAATGGTATTAAGTACATTCACATATACCAACATAATAAATGGTTCCCCAGGACTTTACACTTACGCACTATTCAGATATCTTTTCACTTCTCCTAACCTTCATTTTATAATTGAAACAGGGTGGCCCTTGTGGTCTGCCATCCACCTTCTTCCTATACCACAGCTAACAGCAAAATGATATTTGGTTGTTCATCATTCACACTTCATTACACACTGTTAATTATGACTAAACAGCTTTAAAAATTATTATGTAAAATGTGTGATACTACAACTTCATATGGAAAAAGATGTTGACACCAGAACATCGCTCGGCCACACCATTGACGTCCTCGTCGACATTGTTGTCCTAACTACCGTGTAGCCTAACCAGAGTGTAGGGTAGCTAACTATTCAGGAACATCCACTTGCCATCCTCGAGTACAGACACGTGGTATCAGTGGGTTCCTTATGGCGCCTTAAATAGTAGCCTAAACCACAAACACAGGACAAGACCACAATAAGTAGAAGACCAACGCCAGGACCAAAATAGGAAGGAAGGAAGATAGGACAGTACATAAGGCTCTAAATCAGTCCTGTTCAGGTGGGAGAGGAAGGTAAGCTCCTTTAATACATGAGACAGCCTGCTCACATTCAAGGAAGTAACATTGAATGAAGGTAAAAAGGGTCGTAACTGGGATGAGAAGTTCACTGTCAAAGCTAGATGATGCTTACTAGGCAGAACTGCTATCTCTTTACTGTGTAACTCACAAAAATCAGGTGCAATATAGTACCCCTTTACTGTAAGGAATTGATTCTGTGAGGCACAAATCACAGTTACATCCTCTGTCTCAGGAAAGTAAAAGTACTGTTTCGCATGAATATGAGCATGGAAAACTGACTTCAACTGAATGGGTTGGAAGCTGCAACGTTGCAGGGCAGAGGAAGTATTTGTGTCCGACAAGGCCCTCTTACACTCCTCTACCTTTAATGGTACGAAGACAAAATGGAAAGCAGGACATACATGGAGATCAAGAAATGAGGCCTTACACTTCTCAAATTCATCCACAGTCGTTTCTGCTACATATTTCTTGTCATCTGAGACAACTAGCACCTCTGGACCCTCTTCAATAACAACAAGTGTATTATTAGCAGTAGCAAAAGGGAAGGAAATGAACCGCCATGCCTGGTATGTTACAGCATTCCTCATAGGTACCAATATCAGGATGCCTTCATGGGTCAACTGGGCCTCTAACAATGGGTAATAATATTCCAGTTGACTCAGATCAAAGAGTGGCATAAGTCCATGCTTCCACATAGCTATATAGCTATATCAAGTGCATTTGTTAATATATTAGTAGGCAGCAATAAAGCATTAACCCTGTTCAAACTTGCATCGATTAAGCCGTCCACCATATTGGCTGCATGCTTCTCCAAAGCAGTGGTTGACTCGTCAAGAGCATGTAAGTACTCAGCGAATAACACCAAGTTAGCTAGGGTTGGTAGGTTAATTTAGATGTTGTTCACAAGCTCTACTAGATGGTTGGTAGTCCTAATTATCTCGTTAGCTTTGTTAGTGAACTCATCTAACTGTGTATACACATGCTTGATTAATCTATTATTGGCTTTAGCGGCCAGTGTCAAGTCATGCATCTGTCTACCCAATTGCACTACATCCTTATCTAATGCCGTACCAAAGAGTTAGAAAATCCACAAGTCCTCTCTTAGTAGGTGCATGGACATGCTTGGAAAGATCAGAGTGTACGTTAGGTAAAGCTACATGCAAGTTAGTGAGCCTGTCAGTGAGCCTGTCTATATGCCTAGTCTGAAGCTCAACAAAGCTTCAGTGTCAGAGTTCGTCAATCGTGGGTTTCGATTAAACATCTTTCCCACTTCCAATAGTTGCTGTCTGAGATTCGACAAGCCCTTGGAGACCTCCTTGACAATATCTGGCGTTTGGAGATAGCCTTCCATTGGATAGTAGACGCATACTGCATCTTCCACTACCACGACTTCTCCAAGTGGGCTCTTCAGTGCTCCTGGCATTAACGCAGTCGTGTCCATGTCCGATGTCGTTCCATAGGTCCACCCCAAGCAACGCACGAGGAGTTTGAGCCACAGCCACATTTTTTTTCTGCAAGAGTAGATACTCCCTTAATCATTCTTGTTGTGGGATCGTAGCTTGCTGCGATACTCTTGGTTAGGGACAGGTACGGATGACGACATAGACTGCGACGAAGACAGAGGGCACAACACATCAGACGATAGGCCTAGCTCTTGACTTACTAGTTTGATCCTATCAGCATGTACTGCCTCCTGAGTTCCATTAGCTTCATCCTTTATTCTATAAGTATTTCCACGTACTCGTTCCACAACGGTATATGGTCCGCGGAACTTAGGTCTGAGCTTGGAAATTCTCTCAGGGTTGTGGATTATGACCTTCTGGCCTGCCTGTAACGTCTTTTCTTGACTACCTTTGTGTTGTTTCGCCATCATCTCCGCTCTTAAGGCTTTTATTCTTTTCCGTACTTCCCTGTGTATACGTTGGAATTTCAACAACTGTACCTTTGCGTAGTCTTCTTCGTTATATACTGGAGTAGGAGGTCCAGCCAACAAATCGTAGGGTAACACTTTCTCTTCTCCATAAAGGATATAATGAGGAGACTTCCCAGTTGATGAATTTTCTGAGGAGTTGATGGTCGCCGCTACATGTGGTAACCAGTCTTCCCAGTTATCCTCCTGATTTGAGGTTATTACTGGTCTCAAGACTTCCAGTATCTTCCTGTTTGTTCTCTCCACCAGGCCATTGCTCTTAGGACTGTAAGGCGTTACAAAAACTTGCTTTACTCCATACATACGACAGATTTCTTGTAACACTTGGTTACGAAATTCACTGCCATTATCGCTGAGCAATACCTTGGGTGTAGAGTATGGACAAATCACTGAAGTCACAAAAGCGTGCGCCACCTCCTCTGAAGTTTTCATCTGTAAAGGTGCTAAAACAGTGAATCGTGAGAAATGGTCCACTGCCACCAGTACATAATTTGAACCTTGACGACTTCTCGGCAACGCTAAGATATCAATGGAGACTGTATCCCAGGGTTTTTCCGGTAGAGGATACTCTAAGATGGGAGTCGGAAGTCCCGTCGTTCCTCGTATTTCTGCGCATTTGACACATTGACTGACATGGGCTTCTATGTCCTTCCTCATGGTCGGCCAATAGTATTTCTTTCTCGTCTCACATATGCATCTATCGCGACCAGGATGACCCACTTGAGGTACATCATGAACTAACTGTAGCATGGCTTGCTGTAAGGTAGCAGGAACAACCAACTGATATGCAGTGTCCTTCCCTGGGGGTTGCTTATAAAAGACCCTGTTGAAGATGGAAGTGAGTCATTGGTACTGGGAGTTCAGGTAGACAAGTCTCGTCGCCAGACTCCAAGGCATAGATGACTTGAGACCACATCGCATCATTACGTTGTTCCGCTTTTACCGTGACTTAGGAATACTCAGCAAGAGCAACATCCTCGGCTATGGTAGCAGCAATGTTTCTACTCAACGCATCGGCTACAACATTTTGACGGCCTGGTAAATATCTTACCTCTGGATCAAACTCCATTACCTTGCCAAACCAATGCGCAACCTTACCGTGCAAGCTTTTTTCCTTTAAACAAGTCGCGTATGGGTGCATGGTCAGTTAAAACAATTATCCGGTAGCCAAAGATAATATCCTGGAAATGTCCTAACGCCCACACGACTGCTAATGTCTCCAAATGTGTCGTCGAATAGTTCTTCTCTGGGGGTCTTAATGCCCTACTAGCATACGCTATGGTATGTGTCTTTCCTTGCTCATCCTTCTGCTGTAACACCGCTCCCAGACCCAGACCTGAGGCGTCCGTGCACAGATAGAAAGGTTGAGTATAATCAGGAAACGCTAATAAGGGTGTTTCTGTCATGGCTTGTTTGATCTCGTTGAAGCTTTTCTCTTCCGAGGATCCCCATTTCCATGCAGCGTCCTTCTTAAGTAGCGTCGTTAAAGGTGATGCTATGATGGCATACCTGTGGACAAAACTCCTATAAAAGCCAGTGAGGCCTAGGAACAATCTTATCTGATCCTTGTTCTGTGGTGTAGGAAAATAGGTCATCTAGATACGCTAAGACGTCTTGCCCTAACATCTCGCCAAACAATTGGTTTATCATCCGCTGAAATGTTAAAGGAGCATTACTCAGTCCAAAAGGCATCCGGAGAAATTCAAAGTGCCCACGGTGAGTGCTAAAAGCAGTAATGGGACGCGACTCTTCGGTCAGCTCCACCTGCCAATACCCTGACGCTAGATCCAGACAAGTAAACACAGTATTTCCCTTACCTAATGATTGAAGTAAGTCTCGCAGATGCGGAATCGGGTAACGATCCGGTACTGTTACCTTGTTCACTTGCCGAAAATCCACAACAGGTCTCACACCACCGTCCTTCTTGGGCACTAGAAAGAGTGGTGCACCAAGGCGAGGAGGAAGGCTGGATAACTTCATCACGAAGTGTCCTTTCAACTTCCTCATCCACTGCTTCCCTTTGGCTGTGCAGTAGATGGTATGCAGGCACATAAACTGGATTTGTACCGGGGCACAAACCAATATGATGCTTCACCCTATCCGTCCTACCCAGCGCTTCTCCTGGAAGTGCTACTACATCGGAAAACTCTCTAAGGAGGGCTAGGAGTCGTGTTTTATGGTCTACATTATCCGTGACGTTCACGTATTGCTCCAGCTGTTTTTCCTTAGCCAGACGTACGGGTTCCGACTGAGTCGTTGCTTGAGACGTAACTACAGGAGAGATCACCGGCACGTCGTCGACTTCCTTTATGGGGGCACCATAGCACATCAAGTCGCCTATATAACAACCATCTCTGAGCTTAACTGCGCCACCACTCATATTTGCGATGAAGAGGGGCGTCTTCTGGTCTTGGCCAATGCTGGTCAGAGTCGATTCCAGCGACAATGCCTTATGATTTACAGTATCAGTTAAACATGCTACATCAGTTCCCACCGACACGTCAGGTACTCGGACAGGAATTTTACAGACAGTTCGACTGGGTAAGTGGTGATTACCACTCACTATAGCCCTGACCTTCTTCCAGTCCATACCCTCCGCTTCGTGTGCATCCAGGGACTCCCTTGACGCTTCACTTGGCGGGGTCACAACTGGTTGGACGGCTCCTGATTGGATGCCAGTTCTAGTTCGTGTTGCTGAGGGATTAAGGCCTACAAACTCTTTCCCATTAAAGGAAATGGAATGTCTTTGAGGGTGTATTACTATATCATACTCCTCCATGGTTTCAAAGCCTAACAGCCCATCAGCTGGCAGAGGAAAATCCTCAACCACATAAAACGTAGCACGTAACACAGGAGATCGTTTATCTGCCCTCAATGTCAACGGCACCTGGCTTACAATCTTCATTCTACTCCCTGTCACACCTGTCAGCATTACATCAGGTGGTGATAATGTCCAGTTTGTTAGAGGCATACTTTTAAGTCTTTCCAACACTTTACTAGAAATAATGTTTGTACATGCCCCTGTATCTACGATCAGGGAAGTTGGCCTTTCCCTATGATCCAAGGAATAGATAATAAGTCCACCTTAGTAATAGCTGCCACACACGCATCGGTGGATTGTACTATTTTAATTACTTTTGCGCGCGGCCCTGAGCTTCCCCCGAACTAGCTGGGTTCCCTAGTTTCTTCCTCTTTTCAATGACAAAGGGGCAACAGTCCGTTTCATGAGGACAATGCCCATGTATGACACACCATCTTTTCACCTCTGGCTTAACAGCCTTGGTCCTTTGCTGTGGAGAACTAGTAGCTGTATCTCTCCAGCCCGAAGTTTGCAAGGCTTTGCTAGCTTCTGCATAGCATATGCCTGCCTTCGCCAAAGCCTGACTTTCAGTACAGTTAGGATGCTGCTGTACTATATCAGTAGCCAGATTAGGTACAGGTATCTGCCACAAAGGAGGGTTAGTCTGACTTTCCACGCCCATATTGTTAGTCATGCCCCAGGTATTTGGATAAGGGCCCTGGGTTTGCATGCCAATATTAGTATTCATGCCCCATTGATTAGGATTCTGGGTTTGCATGTCAATATCAGTATTCATGCCCCATTGATTAGGATTCTGGGTTTGCATGCCAATACCATCTGTGTTTATACCCCATGCATTTGAAGAAGGAACAGAAAATAAATTCTGTCCAAAACCTTGTGGTGTACTGAAAACATCTGAAGTATACACAGGTATGTGAGTGGTTGTAGTACTATCAGTAATGACTGGATTTTGCATATCCTGAGTGACCAAAGGTACTGTTGTTGTCTCAACTTCCACAGTCTCCTCACTAGGATTACCCTCCTTAGCAAGACTAGTGGCCATTTTGGATCTGATTGATTGTTCTGGGACTGTTGAATAAGTATGACCAGAACGCAAGCAAAACGTTCAAATCCTCATCCAGTCTTTCAGAAATATCCTCACCTTGATCCTCAATATGTCTTCACTCATTTAATATGTCTGAGCACTTTTATTTGATGTATCAACCCACTCATAAAATTCTGAGTCTAATGGGATTGGCTAATCCCTATCTCCCTTATGCTACGTCCCCACTTCACTGTATCCATCTAACCTTGTCAGTAATATTCCTCACCCAGTTACAGGAAGATAAACTGACATAAAAAAAGGATAGTTATGGTAAGTGACAGAGAACGGAACACATATAAAATACACAAAAAGTATATTTATTTCAAGGGAATTCTGAGAAACCTTTATTTCCACTCATCAACTAACTAACGTGTGTTGATTCAAGTGTGTGTGTGTGTGGATTACTATGCATGGACGCTACCTAGATATGAAAGTCCAGGATGATGTTCCACATTCCACGTTCCACACTCCACCAGACTCCTCCAACCATACACGACAGCCCGCTCGCTGTGGGAGTTAGCAAGCGAGTGGTTCGCCCTGCATCACGCCAGGCCCGCCGCTTTCGGTCTCCCTCGGCTCGGTTCGGCTGTCCGCGCCAGTTGCTAGAAGTCGCTTGCTAGTTTACCCACTCCTCACCGCACTGGCTTGAACTCTCCTTATCTCGCCTCTCGCACACGAGAGCGAGATTCTTGCCAGTTTGTGTTTGAAGATGGAGATATCTCGCACACCACAGGGCGAGATAACTGCCAGTTTGTGCTTAAGATAGGAATCTCGCACTGGCAGAATAATGGGAGGAATTAATTTCACCACTCCAGTTTATCTGCTCCACTTAACTCACTGGTAATTAGTCCCCTTACAACAGTAGAGTAAGATTTTCTGTTTCACCTTCAGGAACGAGCGATTGCAAGGGTTACTGGTTCACAGCATCCCTTTAACACGTATCGTATCCCAGCACTGAACACCAATTTAATGTATCGGTACACTGCTAACACTAAATATCGTGCCACCGCTAGCACCAATAAAATGTATCGTCGCACTGCTGGCCACCAATTTAATGTATCGGTACACGGCTAGCACTAAATATCGTGCCACCGTTAGCACCAATAAAATAATGTAGCCGTTATGGAGTAGCAGTTGACTACATATTAAGTGTTCTGCTGTATAGTATAACTAGACCACCGAGTTGGATCGACGACACTGTCTGCAGTACACGTCAGCTACTCGCCGTCACTGCCCGACACTTCCCACCAAAGGTCCTCTGCCACGAGAAGGTGGAAGCTGGTCTGTTATTAAGTGGTAGCGTAAGGTGACAGAAATGAGCAGATTAAATCTCTCTTTATTGGGTACAGAATAATATAACTGCGACCCGAGAGATATGTAGGAGTGACACCACCTCCCTTTATAACTGTAAAACGGCCCCTGACGCTATACACTCACCAAGCGGACTAGGGCGCGGTGCTGAGGTCAGCTAAAAAGTGAGGTGCCGAGCATTACATATACTCTGGGCTTATGCAAAAAGTAGAGATAAATGACAACTCTACTAGCACATTATACACCTCTATAAAATGGTATTAAGTACATTCACATATACCAACATAATAAATGGTTCCCCAGGACTTTACACTTACGCACTATTCAGATATCTTTTCACTTCTCCTAACCTTCATTTTATAATTGAAGCAGGGTGGCCCTTGTGGTCTGCCATCCACCTTCTTCCTATACCACAGCTAACAGCGAAATGATATTTGGTTGTTCATCATTCACACTTCATTACACACTGTTAATTATGACTAAACAGCCTTAAAAATTATTATGTAAAATGTGTGATACTACAACTTCATATGGAAAAAGATGTTGACACCAGAACAATGGTGAAGAAAGGGACGAAAATACACTTCCTGTGGTTCAAAGTTTCGACGTCGTTCTCAGGGTTTCAGGAAATAGTTATTCCCGAATCATCCAGGCCAGACCGTAACACCCCCCCATCCAAGTCATCCGAAGCCCTTACAAAGGATGACACAAGACTGGATGATGAGGGATCTCTTGAGAGAGCATCTGCAATGGTGTTGTCCACTCCTCGGATGTGCAACAGCTCCAGTTTGTACTGCTGGACTTGCAGGGCCCACCTAAGGATGCGTTGATTATTATTCCGCATACGCTGGAGGAAGACGAGGGGGTTGTGATCAGTGTAAACAGTTATCTTAAAAGGATGTTGATATAGGTAACACTCATACTTTTTTAATGCCATTACTAAAGCCAGGGCTTCCTTAACTATGATGGAATATTTTCTTTGGTGTTTCTTTAATTTTGCTGAAAAGTAGGACACTGGAAGAAATAGATTTTCAGAACTCTTTTGGAGCAGAACAGCTCCAACTCCAGATTCACTAGCATCAGTTTGCAAATAGAATGGTTTAGTGTGATCGGGGGTTCTAAGGACTGGGTCGGATGAGAGGAGCATTTTAAGTTAATTGAAAGCAGTATCACAGGCAGGGGTCCAGACAAAAGGAACTTTGGGGCTAGTAAGATCGGTAAGAGGTGCTGCAACGAGAGAAAAGTTACTAGAATCTTCTATAAAATCCTGCCATGCCCAAAAACCGCATGAGTGCTTTCCTATTGGTAGGTGTAGGGAAGGAGAGAATGGCTTCTACATTTGCATCCTTTGGTTTAGCTTGTCCTCGTCCCACCACATGCCCCAGGTAGATGACCGTTGCTCTTCCAAAAGTAGACTTGGACAGGTTGATCGTGAAGCCCACATCCCTCAAACGCATCAGAAGGGCACGAAGTCTGGATATATGGTCCTCCCAACTGTTTGAAATTACAACAAGATCGTCTAAGTAGGAAGCAGTACCATCAAGATCTTGTATGGTATAATTAATGGCTCTCTGGAAGGTGGCAGGGGCATTAATCATACCAAATGGCATAACTTTATATTGAAACAGACCAAAAGGAGTGATGAATGCAGAAATAGATTTGGCTCTCTCAGTTAATCCAATCTGATAGTATCCCTTCTGTAGATCAATGGTAGTGATATATTCAGACTGACCTACTGCGTCTATCAGATCATCAATTAAAGGGAGAGGGTATGAATCTGGGACAGTCACCTTGTTAACTTTCCGGTAGTCTGTACAAAATCTATTACTACCATCAGGCTTAGGGACTAACAAACAGGGTGAAGCCCAAGGAGAATTATTAGGTTCCGCCAAGTCATGCTTCAATAAAAAGTCTACCTCTTTCCTCATAGAGTTACACTTGATGGGATTAATCCTGTAAGCCGGTTGTCTAATTGGGGAACCACATTCAGGCATCAGAGTTAAGTCATGAAGTAGAAGGTTACAATAACCTGGAAAATCGGAAGTCACTTCAGGAAATTCTAACAAGAGAGACTTTATATCATCCTTTTGAGGGGAAGGCAAGTATGAAAGATTATTATCAATATCTCCTAATATTTGACTGTTTATAGGATTTAGCTTAGGAGAAGGAATATCAATGACTTCAGTCTCTGGTACATTACATAGATTTTCTTGAGTAGTTGAGTCTGAAGTGACAACTGACTGTTCCAGTGGTTTTGTCATAGTCTTGTTACAAATTAAAACAGAGCATGCCGCGTCCTCCTCTAGTGGCCTTTCAACATAGGGTTTAACCAAGTTTATGTGAACTAATTTAGTGTCTTTACGTCGATCTGGGGTACACACCACATAATTGTGGTCTGACAGTTTTTCAGAAATCAGGTAAGGCCCAGAATATTTGCTTTTCAATGGGTTACCTGGTACTGGAAGAAACAGAAGAACTTTGTCTCCCAGGGAAAAAGTTCGATACTTTGATTTCTTATCATATCTAGCTTTCATTTTACACTGAGTCTTTTGAAGGTTTTGTTTAGCTATCTTTCTAACTTGAGCTAGTTTCGTTTTAAGATTGGTTATGTACTGAGAAACAGATAGTTTGGTTTGTGGATTATCTTTAAACCATTCATCTTTCAAAACTTTCGAGGGGCCCCTGATTTCTCTACTATAGAGTAACTCGAAAGGAGAGTAACCCAAAGATTCCTGAGGGGATTCCCGGATGGCAAAGAGCAGCATATCTATGTTCTCATCCCAATCTGTCTGGGTCTCAAAACAATATTTCTTCAACATGGATTTGAATGTTTGATGAAAGCGTTCCAGGCAACCCTGGGACATTGGATGGTAAGGCGAGGACAACTGTTGATCTGTACCTAGTTCTTTAAGGACCTGTCTGAATAAGTCACTAGTGAAGTTTGTCCCACGATCACATTGTATTTCCCTGGGAATCCCTACAGAGGTAAACAGATGCAACAAACACTTCACTATGTTTTTGGCATTAATGTTTTTGAGTGGGTAGGCCTCAGGATAACGAGTAGCTGCACACATTATTGTCAGAAGATACACATTTCCTTTCTTTTGTTTTTGGCAAAGGACCTACACAGTCTATAATGATTTTTTCAAAAGGTTCCGACACTACTGGTATTGGTTTCAAGGGTGCAGGAGGTATGTCCTGGTTAGGTTTTCCTACTATCTGACATGTATGGCATGACTTTACAAACTGCCTAACATCTGGTTTTATACCCGGCCAGCAGTAGTGTTGTAAGAGTTTCTTGTAAGTTTTCAGGATTCCCAGGTGGCCTGACAACCCATTATGGGCCAACTCCATCAGAGATTTCCTAACAGAGGTTGGTACAACAACCTGATGAATTTCAGACCATGTATCTAGATGTTTCAATTCAAGAGGACGATACAGTCTCATCAATACCCCATCTTTATAATAAAAACCAGGTATTTTACAAGCCTCTCTGTTATCTGAAGCTAAATGTCTGCAAGAGGCCAAAGAGAAGTCATTTTCCTGGGCTGTGACCAGGTTTTCCCTGGAAATGAGTTTAGCATGTAGTTGCTCTGTAATAGGTATAGGAGACTTAGGTTGGGACGTAACAAGTTTCTGGGCTCTAGTGACCACACAAGCTGGAAATAAATGTGGCCAAGAGATGTCTAGGTCAGCTGTAGAACAATCTTCCATCGGTTTATCCACTACAGTTAAGTTAGGGACCACTAACGTACCTGCCAAGTCATTACCCAGAATTAAATCCACCCCAGCAACTGGTAAGTCATTATGAGCAAGTCCTACCTTGACATTTCCCTTTACCAAATCACAGTCCAGGAAAACCTCAGCCAATATCACAGAAGGCCTACCAGAGAAATCTTGCAAAAGCACCTTCTCCCCTGTGAAATTTTTCTCTACACCAGGGAGACTCCGAGAGCACAGGATAGTCTGAGCAGCTCCTGTGTCTCTAAGGATGGTTATGGGATGAGATTCGCAGTCTGACTGTAGGGCAATCATCCCTTTGGATATGAAGCCTTTAAAGGGGTCAACCTTGTCACAAGATGTGGCAAGGTTTGTCAAAGGTCTAGGATTTTGAACCGTGTTAGAAGTTACTCAAGATCTATTTTGAGATGTTTGTTGAGTTAAGCTTTGTGTCGTGAGTTGGGACTTTTTGTGAGGAGGATTCCGCCGATTCTGAGGAGGAGAGGATGCTCTACAGTTGGGATGTGGGCATCTTTCTATGGTATGATCTGTTTGTTTACAGTATCTACAGAAGAGCTTGTCACTAGCCGTACCATCCAAGGTCCCAAAACTAACCCTAGAGGAGGATTTAACATGGGCAGGACTACTCCGCTTTCCAACTCCAGCCCCATGTGATCTGTGGATAACTGCATAACGGTCGGCTAACCGGGCTGCTTTACTCAAATCTTCCTCACCTTTATCATCCAAGTATTCCACAACAGTGAATGGCAATCTCCGTTTAAATTCCTCCATTATCATTAAATTACGAAGTTGCTCAAATGTAGAGACATTTGAGCTATTTATCCATTTATCAAAAAGTCTACTCTTCTCATCAGCAAATTCCACATAGGTACTATGCACAGGTTTTAAGTAATTCCTGAAATTCCTGCGATGGCTCTCTGCGGTAATGGAATAAGCATCAAGTATAGTTTGCTTAACAGATTCATAGTCCTCCACATTTTCCAAGGAAGCATAAACTGTCCCCGCTTTACCCGTCAACTTTGGTCCTATAAGCCAAGTCCATTCTCCTTCAGGCCACTTCATGTGTTTAGCAGTACGTTCAAACTCCCGGAAAAAGTCATCTGGACTATCTTCTTTGAAGTTAGGCACGAGAGACATGTGTTTATGTGGTTGGAAAGAGGTTTCTTTTGCTGCTTGATTATTTCCTACCTCTAGTTTATACTTTTCCAGTTCTAGCCTTTCTTTTTCTAAGCAAATCTTTTCTTTTTCTAATCTGAACCTCATTTCCTTCTTGTTTTAGCCTTTCCTGTTCTAATCTGAATTTTTCACCTTCTTGCTTTAGCCTTTCTTGTTCTAATTTAAGTTTCTCTTGATATTTCTCTTTCTCCCAGGCTAACTTTTCGGGTGACCACTTTTCCAAGGGAAGAGGTGGATCGTCCCCTTCTCTACTTACTGGAGCATAGCTCATAGGAGTCAAAAATCTCAATGGTCTCTGATTCTATAAGTTGATGTTTGACTAGATGTTCTAGAACTATATTCTTCAGCACTTCCTTAGTAACATTTGAACCTACTTCCACATCAAAATGTGTCGCTATATACCTCCAGTCATCCTTTCAGATTGTGGCATCTTTTAATTTATTAAGTGAAGGCACTTTGACAAAAGTCTTTTACATCAAATTGTCCCGACATGATTATATCATACAGGTAGTGTATATTAAAAAGAAGATTACCATTCTGCTGCTCAAGAAACTACACCCAATAACTCTCTAAGCAGTGACCAGATAAAATGGCAATCCGAATGGGTAACAGTGATTAAATCTTGTTCAGAGAGGGACACTAGGGAAACATCCGGTCGGTGAATCCAAAAGTGTGAGATTAATTTAGACTAACAGCAGAGGGGGCAAAACAAAAGTCCCCAATCTTTTGTTTTACCAATTCTGAACACTATTCAACCACTAGAACAATCCCTCAATTGGGTGATTGTTGGTCTCCTAGAATGCGTTTTATAGCAAAGGTAGACAGTAAAATAGAGGTCTTCAATCCTTTAACTGCCAAAGGATGCCGGAAATACAGTTAAGACGAAGACAGTAGAGCAAGGTGTTGCACCTCGTCTCATAAGTGTATAGGGGTACGGGATAATTTGGGTCCGGATGAATCCCCTACACAAGTAGAATCCAAACAGATGAAGTCTTGCCACGACAGAAATGGGAGGAGGAAGTTTGAATTCTGATCACCTGTGCACTCTTTAAACCTGGTGTTCCTATACTATTCACAGTTTACTACAGATATTACCAACTATCTGTAGCAAAACCAGCACAAACCAGTAAGATCAGGAATGCCATTTTAAGCCAGTTTGCCAAAGAAACAAGATAACCAAAGCAAACACTCATCACATTAAAAGCAATTAAATATAGAATACAATCTTAGGTCATTCTACCGTATAGTGAGCAGTACGACACTCCCTGAAAAGAGAACAGTCATAATTAGAGTACCAGAAAAGCCTCAGTATAAAAAGTAAAGTGGTAAATGAATTAATACAGGTTCGTAAACAATCCTGGCGAGGTCGCCATTTGCTACGACTCTAAGCTTTACTTTCCATCCTTATAACCATCTGACCGCGTTGGCCCAGAGTCATAAGCAAAAGAATGAACCACCTCAATTTTGGCGTTCACTAGAACAGGTAATTTTAAAGAGGTTCAGGGGAAAGAATATAAATATTTAACTTTCTTTAATAACAAAAAGAAATTTACGCCGTCTACCATACTTAAAGATGAGAATTATGAAAACCCAAAACCCACTTAATATACAAAAGCCAGTAAAATATTAACCTAAAATATTACAATCATGGCTTTCACTTAAGGCTAAAGAGAGAAAAAAAAAATAAAAGATAAAGAAATTGGAACTGCAGTATGAATTCTGGTTCACTATAATTCCGAGCTTATGAAATACAGTATAAAATAAAATTACCACCCACAGCCGACCAAAAGGAGACAAATACTTAACAATTACAATTACAATAAATGTCTCCAACCGTTATACATTACCAGTACAAGTTATCCACAGCAACACACTTCTCTCTTAACTATCAAACCTCTATTGGTAGACAAAAGACTCCGAAACACCAGGCTGGAGATGGATTACACAGGTGGAGTGACCTAACCCCGGCAGTAGCTCTGAGTCAACTCCCAAGCCTAAGGTTTTCCCAGCCTAGGTAAACTCTGACTGGGGATTCATACAAATTCCGTCTCCATGGAGTCGAGGCCTCAGCCAATATTCTGTGCGCTGATAATTAATGAAGCTTCGAGGCAGAAGATGGTGAAGAAAGGGACGAAAATACACTTCCTGGGATTCAAAGTTTCGACGTCGTTCTCAGGCTTTCAGGAAATAGTTATTCCCGAATCATCCAGGCCAGACCGTAACAATAAATATATATATATATATATATATATATATATATATATATATATATATGTGTGTGTGTGTGTGTGTATTACGAGGTGCATATTTCTTCATCGCAGATTTTATAAGCTTCACTTGCATGACTTCCATCTAATTAAAACTGTATCTTTTTTTCCCTCTCCCATTTTGATATTCGACAGGATCTCTCATTCTCTGCCACTCCACCAATACCAGTTAACCAGTAAAGTAAGCTTTGTGAGCGCGTTACAAGCGAGCAAATGCCATGTTATTACAATTTCCTTCTGATATACGGACACAGGATTGTCAAGTTTATTTCTCGAATTCGAGTCAAGAACTTTGGTTATGCCGTTTCCATGGTAACATCGATAAGGTTTGAATATTCAGTGACTCATCGACTTACTACGAAAGAAACTCACACGTGCTATTTCCAACTTAGCTCGTGCACAGTAGAAGCATCGCATCGTGCGAACCATGTAGAGTATTCATAATGGCCAAGCAGTCTCGGTGAACTAGAGGCAAATTGTCGGCTATCAATCGCTGGATGAAAGTAAGAAACTGGGTGTTTCCCCTGGATGATTTCTCCCTGGATGAAATTCTGGTATTGAGTAAGTTTAGATTCGCTCATTGAGTACTGTGGAGCACATATTATGAAGCGAAGAAAACCAAAGTTCTTAATATAGCGCAGGGTTTTTTCGAGCAACATAGGTTCCAACGGCACGCGATTGTTGGTGTAAAACGAGGTGCCGTAGCATTCATCACACGCCCAATGCTAAGTTCTACAATCTCCGCTCCCAACCTGCTGTGTCAACGAAACTGAAACGATGAAGACTTGGTTTTTGGTGAGATGATTAAAGCCAGAAATAGGATGTTTTCCCTTGGCGATTTCACCATCAAAACATAGCAAAAACGGTAATGAAAAATTGTAGGTGGAATCTTTGATATTTAACTGCTTGAGTTGATGCCAGAGAACACAGTGTTATGAGGAATTTTTTTCCTTTAGTTCGTAATTGTGGCATTCACCGATTAGAGCCGAACACTTCCTCGGAAAACTCGACATTCAAGGAATACCTACGACTTTATGGATGATTTTTTATTTGTTGATAACAAATATTATTGAATGAATGTATCACAGGCAGAAAGAGTTTCATCCTACTTCATATAGGAGTAAAGTTAATGGCTTCTTCTTAGCGTGGCGGTCTGGTCGGGCCGGGCATGGTTGGGCCAGGTCGTTTATTTCCAAACTTAACTGAGAGTAAACATCGCTGGCTCACTTTGCTCGCTCGCTCGAAATAATCTCAGGCTCCTATGACACACTCTCAGCTGAATAAAGGCATCTGGCATTAGCCAGAATATAAAACTATACTTGTTCCGTCTATGTGAACGCCAATAGTGAAAGTATCAACGCTCATGATCCAATGTTGTGTTCTTAGCTGAATAAAATCGTCTAGTGGTAGTCACAAAAGACTGCTAAAGTTGCACTAATATGTGAAAGTTAAATTTACACTCTTCACACCTTCCCATTCAACAACTTTACCTTCTCATTTTGGTTTCGCCCATAGCAATTACATCATATTTTCCTGTCTTGGTCATACAATATATCTATCATTTTCCGTTTACGAGTCATATATCTCATGTTCCATACGTTCAGATAAGCCTTATTAGATTTATATGACCCCGAACTGGCATGGAATGCAATTCAGAGGCTTCTGTATCCTTTGTGTAAGTACTGAATTCAGTGGCAGTTCTAGTTCCTTTTGTACTGTAGGAGTTATTTGTTGGGTATGCAGGGTACATCTCTTATATTTTATGGCCGAGTATTCATCCATCACCCAGTCCTTTACTGCTAAATCAGAAGTATTAGCGACCGGAGATATGCTTCTCAGTCTTGACATTTGCGGCGTGAGTGATCAATCGCTTGCCTATGTTTTAGTCTCTCGGCTGTTGTATGATCCACGCCACTGCTGTTCACTTTGGGTGGATCACCCACTAACAAATGGATGGGATTTTGTTTGCATCAGTGAGAGTGCGAAAAAGGTATGAAAAGGGGCGATGAGATCAACACAGATAAAGCGCATTATTGTGGAATACGCCTGATGCCTGACTAGCTTATATAAAAATGTGACTACACTCGTATATATGAAACACTCACTGAAGAGAAGAGCTTCTGGAAGTTAGTTTCATATAAGTATAGGTAGTCAATGACCAGCCGGGTATCACAAACTAATATGTAGCGACTCAGTCAATGGCTCATGGTTTGTGCAGATATTCCATGAACTTGCACGAAGCATTCAGGTGATCATTAACAACCTTCTGTTTGAAATGGCTACTTTCATTCAACATATTAACTTTACTCTGCATGACAAATCGTATATCAATTATAACATAACCTACATTTACAAATACTAACAAGAAGGAACACTAAGAGAGTGCCCGCGCCTTGACTCATTGCATTCAGAATCGAATAACTTAATATTTACCAGATCTTCAACCCATTTACAATGGTTGGCATTATTCAAATCATATGCTGTTAGAGTGATCTCACCCCGTGACCTTGGCCTCTTACCTATTGTTCCGAAAAGAATCACTTCATCCTTGCCTAACATTAAGGCCTTCCAATAAGTTTTGTTTAAATTAAAGTATATTTGAACTAAAGAGCAGAAACCTTGACCTTGGCCTGTGACCTTTACCTAGGACTTAATCCTATTCTATTTTCCTGATCTTCAACCGTTCTACAAAGTTCGCTCAAAATACTGTCAGAAATTTTTGAGTTGACTGCCCTTGACCAATGAATTTTTTCAGCCAAAAAATGAATCCCTGTTCATCTGATGGTAGTAGCAGTAGTAGTTGTTCCCTAGGCAGTCTGGCCGAACAGCCCCGAGTCCCTTAAGAAGGCCATGGCCAAGACGGGGCTTTCCCACAGAGCTCTCAAAGAGTGTATGTTGTGTTGTTGGCATAGGTGATTGTGTGCAGTGCAGTCGTCCATAATGTGCTTAATAGTATGGGGTGCTATGTTACACCTTGGACAGGCATCAGCGATGGAGTCATCCAGCCTCTTCTGGTAGCTTAAGAGGCCGGATGGTGCCCACATCTCAGCCTCGCCAGGTGGACCCTGTCCTCACGAGGGAGATAGGATTCAGAAAGATGGATGTCAGGAGGACGTGCATGCAGCTGTGTGTTGTCTTTAAGTGACTGAATGGAGTGGCGACTGATTTGAGTGTGGATATGCTTCTGGAAGCTGGTCTGAGGAGAGCAAGGGGGGGAAAGATGACAGTATTTGTGTATGATATCGTGTGCTGGGTGTTGTTTTGATGTTTCTTGGTGTCTGTGGAGGTGCTGTCATGTAATGTAGTGGATGTTGTGGGTTTGTGGAGGCTGCAGCAAGAATCTGGGTGCCTCTCATGTCTAGGTGATCCTTGACTTTGAGGACTTTGGTTTCTTGATGTAGGTGGTCTTTGGGTGCAGTAGCTGTGAACCTTGTGATTATTTTTAGGGCCTTGTTCTGTATAGTCTGTAGAGTTTTTTAGTGTGTTTTGGTGAGGTTAGGAGCCTAGGCAGGGCTTGCATAATTCATTACTGAACGTATGTATTGTTTGTACACTATGGTGGTGGTTTCTTTGCTGTGTCCGAATGTTGCATGGGCAAGTGACCTCAAGACATTGAGTCTTGGTGTTATTTTATTTTTAATGTTTGTGGTGTGTTGTTTAAGTGACATTGATGTGTTATATGTTACACCAAGGATTTTGTGTGTGTGTGTGTGTGTGTGTGTGTGTGTGTGTGTGTGAGGTAGGGGCATGTTGTTTATGGTGAGGTGTGGGATGTGACTGTGTTCTGCTGTCCAGTTTGTGACAAAGGTCACTGTAGATTTGGCTGGGTCTATTTTGAACCTGTTTGTAGTGAACCATTCTTGTAGTGTGTTGAGGTAAGGTTCGAGGATGTGTTCAGCTGTGTCTGCGTTTTGGTGCATATAAGTAAGTGTTATATCATCTGCATGGGCAGCTATGTGTATCTGTGGTGTGTTAGGTGTGGGTATGTCGTGCATGTATAGGTTAAAGAGTGTAGGAGACAAAACAGATCCTTGGGGGACGCCATTTGAGAAGTTTCTGATGTTAGAAGACTGACCGGCAAATGTTACGTGTGCAAATCTGCCTGCTAAGTTGCTTGCCAACCATCTTCTTGTGTTATTGTGCATGTTTGTGTTGAGTTTTTGTTTGTGAGGTTGTGACGGGGAATGGCATCAAAAGCTTTGCTGATGTCTAGTGTGACTAGGAGTGTTCTGTGTGGTGGTCTAGTTGAATTCATGCCATCGAAAACTCTCTGTGTAAGGTCTGTAAGAAGGGTGTCGCGGAGTGTTGTGGCCTAAAGCCATGTTGTGACTGGGATATGGGAATGTGAGGTGTGACTGGTTGTAGTACCAGTCGTTCAGTGACTTTAGATGGGGTGCAGAGAAGTGTGATGGGGCGGTGTGAGGAAGGTAACGTGGGGTCTTTGTTGGGTTTAGGGATAGTGATGATAATGCCATGCTTCCAGACACTGGGTATTATGTTGTGTGAGTAGCTGTAGTTTGATATGTTGGTGAGTGTTTGTATGCCTTGTGGTCTAAGGTGTTTAAGGTGAATGTTGCTTATGTTGTCTGGTCCACAGTCAGATGAGTGCTTAAGGTTGCTAATGATGTGCTTCGTCTGGTTGCAAGTGAATGGGGCATAGCCTGGGTCTGTGGAGAACTGCCTCTTCCGTCAGATGATACGTCAGTCTTCGGGATGGGGGTTTAGATGGATAGCTTGTGAAAAGTGATTGATGAGAGTGTTTGCTTGTTGTTTGTTTGAAGGTATGATGTCTGTTGTTGTGATGGCGGCATGTGAGCGTGTAGTGTTGCTGTTGGAGAGTGTGATGTTGTTTAGTGTTTTGTAGAGTTTACTGGTGTTTGTTTTATGGTCAAGTGTTTGGAGATAATTATTCCAGTTTAGTGTTTGCTGTTCTGATATTTTATTATTTATTTGAGTGTTGAGTTCTTGTATATGTTGTACGGTGTCTTGTATATGGGGTGCTGGGGAGTGTCGCAGTATGACCCGTTGACTGATGAGACCTTGAATTTCTGGGGTGAAGTTGGGGTTGTGTCTCTTTGTGTTGCCTCTAGAGATGTGTCTTTTGTCTGCATTTTGTATAATTGTATTGAAAGTGATGCACAGTAGTGATGATGTTTATGATGGGTGTACTGTTTAGTGTTTCGAAATGTTGTTCTGTTTCAGTTGCAAAGGCCTCCCAGTTGGCTGTCTTATAATTAGTGTATGTATGTCTATGGCCAGCTGGGGTGATTCTGGTTTTGGTAGTGATGATGATTGGGAGGTCATCAGAACCTCGGGTTTTGACCACTCTCCATGATGTAGTGGGGGCGAGGTTTGGGGAGCAGAAGGTGATGTCTGGTGATGATGGGAGGAAGAGGGTTTGGTGTGGGATGTGAGTATGTTGATCTAGATTGTTCAGTATGAAAAGATGATCTGTCTGGGATTGTAGTACCAGCCATCTGTCTGTGTCAGGGTTGTTGACATGCCTGCCGACGACTTGACGTTGAAATCACCACTCAGGATGTTGTTGGGTATGTAGTGATGTGGTGCATCTGTGGAGAGTAATTGTGTGGTAATGTGGGGGACGACTGGGGGGGAATGTATGTGTTAGCAATTGTTAAGTGTGATTTTTTACCAGTGCGTATTCTGATTGATTGTATTTCTGTTGTGATGTCATGTGGGGGGAGAAGTGACTTTGTGTGCACTGGTATCTGCAAAGTTGATGGATTTGTGTACCAAGGTGATGAGTCCACCACCATCGCCGTCGCCCCGGTCTTGTTGAATGGTGGTGAAGTTATGAAATGTTGGTGTTTTCTGTGCTCTGTGTAGTTTTGTTTCTTGTAAAATGGCAATGTGTATGTTCTGTTGTTTGATGAGTTGTGTGAGTTCTTGTTTTTTGGTGTTTATGCCATCTATGTTTAACCTGCCCAATCCCGACGTTTTCTGAGCTTTGGTCCGCCCCAGGCCCGGCTTTTTTGGACCATTTTTTTTTTTTTTTGCTCAAACATTCGCTTTTGGTCAGAAACCAAGGAAAATCACAGAGAAAGGTGTCCCTTGGGTCCAGAAATGGCCTGCCTGGAGCACACAAGTTTGACAAGTACTGCCATGCTCTATGAGTAATCTTTTCGCTGTACGTTTTCTATGGTGGCATGGGTACTCTGAACTGATGCAGTATACGTTTATTATCATGAATTCATATGTTGGAAATATGTATATCAGAAGTATATTGGGTTTTATACAGAAAAAACTGAGAAATAAGGTATGTACCATTGTGCGACCCTAGCAAAATCAGTCGATTATGTCACCGATGGATAACAAACATCGTTATTTCATCAGCTATTGTATTTTTTCATGTTCCATATTACTTCCACAATAACATCATACCATTTTCAACTTTACATAATTGTTTGTACATATTTTGAGGCATTATGACAAGAATTAGCATAAAATTAGCGCTTATTTACCAAGTGAGATCATTTTATTTCATCTGTCTATCTATCTATAGCCCGACGCCCTAATCCCGCAAAGGGTGGCCACAGACAAAACGCCTCCAAGTCACTCTGTCACCCACCATTTGACTCCCCTCCCCCCAACTCCCCCCCCCTCCCTCATATACCTCTCAACTCCATCCCTCCAACTCATCCTCGGTCTACCCCTCCCTCTCCCTCCCTCCACCTCACCTACATACACCCTCTTAGTCAGTCTTTCATTCTCCATTCTCTCCACATGTCCAAACCACCTCAGTGTACTTCTCCTAATCTTTTCAACCACATCCACATCTACCCCACAACGTTCCTTCACTTCTTCATTCGTCAACCTGTCCCTCCACGTCACTCCACATTTTATTTCATGCTTTTTTCAAATCAGATTCTATTTTTTCACCTTTTAGATTACTTATAATATATAACCCACTCACATGTTATACAATTAGTTTTATAGATGTACTTGCTTTACTAAAAGAATTAGCATAAGAATAGCGCTTATTTACCAAGTGACAACTTGGTCTTTCATGCTTTTTTCAACTCAGATTCTATTTTTTCACCTTTTTGATTACTTATAACATAACATATTACCCATTTACATGTTAGACAATTGCTTTTACAGAAGTACATGCTTTATGAAAATAATTAGCATAGAAGTAGCGCTAATTTACGTAGGTAAATAATGTTATGTCATTATTTTTTCACCTCTGAATTTATTTTCTCCCCCTGTATAGTACTTCTCACATTACATTCTGGCCTTTTCCATGTTAGACATTTGCTTTCACAGTAGTACACGATTTACAGTAAGCCTTATCCTAATATATATATATATATATATATATATATATATATAGAGAGAGAGAGAGAGAGAGAGAGAGAGAGTGTTGCCTCCCTCACACCACTCTCGATTTCACGAATCTGTCTGCGGTCTCCCTCCCCAACACTTTCACTTTCTGCTGCCCTAACCATCCCCACACCACTACTTCCTGCCACAGAACACATAGAAGGAACATACCTGTGGAACAGTCGCGATGTGACGTCTGTCCCAGTCCCATGTGGCGATATCTTTTCCTTCCCCAGCCAGGAAAATATGCCACCATGTACTGCTTCCTCGTCCTCGCGTCATCTGATGGTATGTGTTGCTGCCTAGATGCAGCACGTGGTGCAGGCTGGCCGTCACCTGCCCTCCTATATGGTATATATTTGACCTTCCTTGGGGAAGGGACCTCCTCATCACTGCTGCTGGTAACCTCCTCAGGCTGCATGTAATCGACATCGAGGGTGTCGTCATCCAGTGGGGAATCACTATCCCTTGTAAAGGTATCCAAGCGACTTGTATCTCCTCGTCTGACAGCCCACGACTCGCCATGTCTGACCTGGGTAACTGCTGATAGGTAAGTGGAGGATCATAGGGTCAGGTGGGGTTAATCTGGGTCTAGGGGATTATCCGCCTGGCGGTGAGTAGGTGAGGCTTGCGTAGGCGGGCGAAACAAAAATCAGGTGGGAATTTTGACAAATGTGAAAATTATGCAACTTGCAATGTTGCCGCGTTAATTCACGTCGCCGGGACATGAGTGCACATCATGTGCGGAAGTTAATTCACGTCGCCGGGACGGCGCGGGTTAACTGAAGGATGTTTATGTTGTGTGTGCGATGTGTGTTGGCTGCTGGAGCACGGGGGGGAGGTGATGGTGTGGGTGGAAGGGAAAGGGTAGGAGGAGGTTGTGATGGAGGTAAGGATTGGGGTGGATTAGGATGGGTTGGAATTGGAGGAGTTGGGGGATTGGATGGTGTTTGAAGGATCGGTGGGTTTGGCTGTGGTGTGAAGGAGGAAGGAGTAGGGTTGGTGGCAGGGTAGGTGGGTGGGGGGAGAGAGCATAAGGAGCAGCCCCAAGTGTTTGTTTATGTGTTGTGGAGGTGTAATGGGTCCAATTCTTGCAGGAATTGCACTGAACTGAACCCATTGTCTGTCAGCTCGACATGACAGGTTTTGAGCATGTTGGACATATGTATTTGTTTGTGGGTTCTGGAATGCTCTCAATGTCCCCGGCTAGAAGAAGTCGTCGAGAAATGACTGCCGGAGAGTCATTTATCGGTGTAGAAAAAACGGTGTTGTTGTGTGTGTCATGTTGGGAGATGTGGTACTTGCCCTGGCGATCGAAGCCACTCCCAGGTACTCGGGCCCCGTGAGGGGCCGGGAAGGTTTGCAGTGGTTTGCCCCCATGCTGTCCTACTCTTCTCTTCTACAGCCTCTGGGAGGGTAGACCCTCGGCGAAGACACCACCGCTTCAGGTCTCATCTGATGGTTCTCAGTCATGGTGCCAAATTTGGTGCTGTTTTATCCTATATATTTCCTCAATCTTGCTAATAAACAAAGAGGGTAGACAAATAAACAAACTGAACCAAACTAGCACCCGCATCATTTACCTGAAGGTGTAACTATGTCAGTCACATTTTATTTAGTTTTTTACCTTAACAGTAACTCTTCCTGAAGGGAAAATAGGCGTCTTATGAGGCATGTGCCCTGAGTCAGAGCTTCAAGCCAACGATTTGTGGAGATCTAAAGTGAGTGTTGGTAATATGTCCTTTCATAAAACCACATATACTCGCACCTGTCAGTTCTATCGATGAAATATACAGTACAGGCTCTGACACATACACATAGTCACTTTAACACTTCCACTTCCATAAGTATCACTCTTCCTACAGACACTCAGTTTCCACTGAAACTTCATCAGCATGGAGAAGGGTTAATTCTGGCTATCATTCTCATTCCGAGGAAAATTTCAATTCTGCATCGAACGAATTAAGAACTAGTAAAACTGTGGATGCTAATGCAAATAAGGTATGTTAAATAAAGACAGAAGTGGACTCCTCCTCCCTCCTTTATTTTTACGCTTCCAGAAGAACTTGTTACTGGAAGTGGATGTCATTTTCGTTTTTCCCCAACAGAGTAGGATGGCATACTAAGATAAACAGAATAACAGTTGGTTGCTTTCCTGTATTTATAGTACAGCCAGGTCCTGATTATCACCTTGCGTTACTGAACTGCAGTGCAACAATGGTTTTGTGTCCGTGTGTCCTTCGTAATCGTGTTTTCGACGCAAAGCCTCGCACGTCACAAGCAACTACAAGTTCTACGTATCACGGTCCTGGCACACTTGCCGCACAGTCCTGATTTACTACCATGTAAAGTTCATATTTTTCCAGTTTTTAACTATGATCTAAGTAGACATCATTGTGGCTGTAATGAAGAAATGGAAATGGATAGTTGTCAAAACCTAACTGCTGAAACATCGTTCTGTAATTTATCGTGACAGCTTTATCTGGCTTATTCTTTTTAAGTGTGTCAGGTTGCTCAGCGATTATGAGGAAATGTTAATCAATTGCAAGGAGAGCATACTGAATAAGTAAGGTGTGTGTGTGTGTGTGTGTGTGTGTGTGTGTGTGTGTGTGTGTGTGTAATTGGTTACGTTATATGTGTCGCTTTTGATGTCCTGCAGTTTGAAGGAAAATCTGGTTTCATTTTGCCTGTGTTTGTCATGGCCATTGTATGAATTTGTTGGACAATGGAAATAATTCAGGTTTATAGACACAAACACAGCTGGTATGCAGTAATCTTTTTTCGGAACTGTGCACACAGTGCGGCGCCGGGTAATATCCCAACACTGTTAGCTCGCCCATACAAAGGTCTCAATTTAACCCAGCACAAATAGTTACAGGGAAAATTGATGCTACGCTTTATTTTCATCACGAGGCAATTTGTGGGACTAGAGTGGATCAAGGTAATAACGTGCCAATAACACTGCAGTGAGTAACAAGATCAGTGCCTTTATTTCCCCGCCTGTTGTTTACATTAATACACACAACATTGATGTCCATGCAGTTAGCATCTAAGAGAATAAGGCACATTTAAGACGCCATTAACAGATTTTTAGGTACGGATGAAACAAGCCTGAGGAGTGGAAGAAGTCTGTAACATCCCTTCTGTAGAAATAAAGATCAGAATCATTGTAAAGGTATCTTCCGAGTATACTGAGCGTTAAGCGTAATGAGGTATGTGAGAGAACAGTAAGAGCTAAAGTGAGACTTGTGTCATAATGTGGTGAATTATTACTTGAGAATTTCTGGCAGAGGTAGGAGATAAGTAGATCATATATTGCAGTTAGGATGATAGCAAAGAAACCATATATGAATGACTGCAAGGTTTATGGCACATATGGATCTGGGAGTAGAGTATTGTAGAGATGGCATGAACGAATGATGGAAGACCGTATTTTTTACTTCGCCAACGAAGCTGGACGGAGGTTATGTATTCACCTGTGTCTCTTGGTCTATTTGTGAACAAGATATCTCAAAATGTTTTCATTTGAATGAAATCTGGTGTGTAAGTGGGCACTGGGTCAAGGAAGAGTAGATTACATTTTGAGGTGCTTTCAGACCCCGATGCAAGCTTAAATAAATTTTGTGGATTTTGGAGGAGGTATGCGTTCTCTGATATTGCGTAACAGGGCAGAAAAAGACCGTAAAATTAATTAGCTGTTTTGTTTGTAAACGTATTTGTCTGAAAGAAGTTAGGAATCACGTCAGTTTTATAGGCATTGGTTGAGGTGGGGACTCTCTGAGTGCTTTCTAGTTAATTGTGGTTTGGATGGTAAACTACTGAACGATAAAACGTATTATGGTGGTAGCAGAGTATGTGTACGAAAATGTGCGAGGTTCAGTGCCAGTACTGGAATGCGGCAACGGTGTCTGACGCCCCAGTGATTGTTCATTATTTATATGGATGGGACTATGCAGTGGATCAAAGGAAGAGTTGCGGAGACTGGAGTGAGACGGGTGATTAATTGTAAGACGGGGAGCAGATAAGATCTGATGTGGACAGATGTTGATATGCTACTGTCAAATAATGAACGATTCTTTGGTGATTGGTGCGGTTCTTCACAATCATTTGTACTTCACGGCCCATTATTCGTTTTGTTGAAGTCTTGTGGCACATATAATTAATATTTGTCATGATAAGTGTCAGAACTGCATAGCGATATTTTCTTTTGCTGGCAAATGATGAACATTTACAGCAGTTGCGAGGAGTACAATTCCATGATTTTAATGTAAAAATATTGAACATCTTTGGTATTTAAAAAAATCACAAAATTATAAAATAAATATTTAGAATGCAGACACCAATAAGCACTTCCTTACAACACATGGGATAATTTCTCAAAATTATGTTTTTCCCTGGGCAGTCTGACAGGGAAAAGTTATTCACTGAATATGTATAACAAAATTTATATTTCAAAGGCGTACAAGAAAAAAATTTTCATTGAAACTCTACTAAAAATAAACTTAAGTGTTTTGTCCAGAAAATACAAGTGTGTGCTACTTTCACTGAAAATTAATGAGCAACTTGTGTATGCTTTGAGGAACACAGGTTCTTAATGCCTGGTTCCGTTACGGAATGACCAACACGAAGTTCCTCGTCAAGTGATTCAGATAACATCCCTTTTTTACTCTACACTGTACGTGTTAATGCTCAAAGCTTTATTAACACAGATGCTCGTAAGCTGTTGCAAATGACAACAGCATGGTAACAGCACACTTGAAGAACGTTGGGTACTCTCATATTTTCAGATCTACCGGAAATATGTCTAAATGTACCTCACTGAATTAGGTCTGAGGTTGTAGCCAGTCCTGATATTCACAAGTTCCCTTCGTGCCTACACGGGGAGATAGCAGACTGATGCTTCAGCAGCTGAAGAGATAGGATGACGAACCCAGACACACTGTTCTGTATAACGCAGGAGTTTTCTACTACGATATTTCGTCTAAGTGAACACCACACTGCCAGGGTAACCTCTTATTTAATAGGAGTAGCACTAAACATAGCAGCAGCCAATGCTCCGACATGTACAACAGTCATACGGGCCGAGACGCATCGCAGTGAATGGCTGGAGCAAGCACTCTAATACATTTTACCTATGTCCGAATGAGACTTCATGGTGACAGTTTCGGAAGTAGCCTACGCGTATTACGAGAATATATGGAAAAGAATAGTAGATTCTTGTAGATCCGTGTATTTATTTCCAATATTAACTTATAATTATTATTTTTACTCATATACTATTCATTTCCCGTCACCAATTGTTTTAGAGTGGTGGAGGGCAATATGCCGCGACACACAAAGAGGCATCTCGCGGTACACTCTTTGCAGAACATTGGTTTAGTGGATGCCTTTGAGCAGCAAGGCTTGAAAGTAAATGTAGCGAGGAGAAAACAGTGCTTGTTGAGACAAAAGATGTCTCACAGTATCATGCGTTGGTGAAGAGTGACTGGCAATCGTGGAAGAATTTTTATATCTTGATGCGCTGATAGTAAACAGAGATATCTGAAAGGAGGAATATCAGAGTCGAGCAGTCCAGTGAAGCAGTGTTGTTACCACTATGAAGGTCTTGGTACGAAAGAGAGATCTGTGTGCAAAGACTGCAGGAAAGCGAGTAATTGACTACATTAATGGGTGGATTTAAGATTTGAAATGGCATAATATCAAACACTAGGAGTGAAAGCAGTACAAATAGGAGTGTTGTTACTGTACGTGGATTTTGAATGATGGAAAAAGGGAAATTACAGAGATGTGGTATAGAGAAGTTTCTTTATCACAAGGCAGAAAAGGGTGTGTAGAGCTGCTTAGTGGGTTGGGAAATGACATGCCTACAAAATGACCGAAATTGCATGAATAGTTTCGTTATTTCGAGCATTGGAAAGTAACTGAATCATGCGACAAATGCAGCATCTCATTCCATTGGTCATTTTATACATTTTTAGTAGATGGTATTACCCTGCTTTTATTAATTTATGGCTCACTCCCACCTTATACATAACAGGGATACAAGGTTACAATCATGCCATGAAGAACTGAGGTTAGTTGACACTTCCCTGCTGACTATGGCAATGTGAGGTGAGAAATGAAGAATTTATATACAGGACAGATAGTAAAATGCAGTAGGCAACGGTGGAGCATGGAAAGGAAGGCTACTTTCTGACGTTCGGGTAGGAGTAAGAAATGGCCACAATCATAATTCAACAGATTGACGGAGAAGTTATACTCCTGTTTATACATATTGATTTAGTGAGTTCTAGGTATGTTCATAGTAACGACAGGAGAGAACTGTGCCATGGTCGTTACTCCCCTCTCTACCAGCAATCGTTCATGGTGTAACCAAGCGTTACCATACTGTGGCTTTCACATAACTGGTAAGGAAATTTCCTGTACTAAGAGCACAGATATTTTAGAATGCCAAGGATAGGAGTTGCTCCAAGGCAATCAGAAACAGAGGTTTGGGAAGCTGAAAAACACCCCTTGTCTGGCTGTTCATTTGGTGCTATCAAAAGACATTTTTTCATACCTTGAGTGAATCACTGCATCAATAGCAGGTGCCATATTAGCTGTGAGTGCAGGTGAATGTGAAACTAATTCTTTCATATCATGGCCACTGTTTTTTTTTTTTTCGTACGTTAGACATCGAAAGCTTTTGGTTTGGGATGATGTGTGGATTGCTGCATTCGGCGAACAGGACCTCGATTATTTGTTGGTACAGGGACCACTCTGTTCTCGGGCTGCTGTTCCAGAAGAGGATGGACACACACGCTGTTGAAGCCTGATATCTGAGAGGCTTCGAGGTGAAGGCTGAAAACCTCTACAGTGGAAAATTGTTTGAGAAATAGAGAAGAAGGTCTGCCAGCGTTACAAACTTTCACTCTTGAAATACACAACTGCAATTACGTTGTCCCTTAGCAAAGTGTATCATCTTTGTCGGGTGGCCACATTTCGTCCTTTAACTTGTCCTGAATTTGCCATCTCTATATTGAACGTTGTGCTGTAACAAGAGATTGATTCTTGAGTGATTACGGTGGTAGTCAGGAAGAAATGCTATGGAAAAACGTAGAACCGTTGGATTGTCCTGTTCTACCACTGAACTTCGGAAAATATATTGCAAAAATACGAAAGTTTCTGCCAGGTTATGGAATTACAAACCAGATGATTATGATGAGTCAGTATCTAGGGTGGCAGAGTACCAGGCTAAATGAGGAAGCACTGATAAGAAGACTATTCGATATCTCAGTGATCCTTCAGTATTGCATTTCCTAAAATTTGAGTTCTCGGGATGGAGACGACTATCTCTTAGCGCGCTGTACTTTTAGTCCTCGATTTTTTTTACTGAATGTAAAACGTTACCAGGGGCATGGTCCGGTGTCGTAATCTTAAATGTTTTAGACTACGATAGCCTTGCCTTGGGTCCTTACACTTCTAAGGGGTAATATGATATTGGATGTTACCTTTTACTAAATATATATCAAATACACTTAGGCCAAAGAGAGGTTTCTTGTACGAAAAAGGTTTGTTTCGCCACTGAATTGTCTACACGTGGAGAGTGAGATGTTTAAGCAATCTTTGCCTACCACAAAAGCTCGTGAACTATTTTGCATTTTGTTCTGGTTATCGCAGGTCGATTACTATTCAGACTGGTAGATTCGTGTAGATGAACAAGTTAGGAAGTAAGATACCTTTCTCTCTCTCTCTCTCTCTCTCTCTCTTTCTTTTATGTGGGAAGCTGTAGCGTTGATACTGTCGATCAACACTCAAGCTGCCACAGCTGCTGGTATGGAGCTACGTATGGTTTTCGTAGGTTTAGGTTGAAGTTTGTACGTATCTTTAAAACATACTTTTACCTCCAGTAGTGCCTTACTTTCGTCTTCACTTGCTGTAGCGATAAACCATTTGTTGAAGCAGATGAATATGCTTACTTCTAAGCTGACTAACTGCATTGCAGCTACTTGATTAAGCATTGTAAATATGGTTCTCGTTAGAGCTATACCTTGCCAGTTCAGTATCATTGCAGATTGGTCGTCCTTGTAATGGGGAAAGCTCGAGAACCTGTGATGAAAATGATTATGGCAAAAGGCATTTCAAAAGAACTTCTCTTGGCTAAGGTGAAGACGTAGGGCCCAATTCTTGTTGGCACTGCAGGCTTTGTTTCACGTTTTTCTTTGCTGTTTATGATGCGCGTTACATCTTCATAACTTCTTAAATATTTATTTAGTTTAATTCTCTATGCAGTTAAATCCAGTACTTTACAAGAGGATAAAATGCTGTTGTATGTAAAATATTTGAACGAAGCCTCCTCTGTGACTGAGAATACCGCCTGTACTGCGAATCCATATATTTTGTCATCAGTGAGGGTAAGATATACGGATGGTTGCAGGATACAGACGTCTTTCAGGAGCGGTATGTCCAAACGTATTGCCATGAGATGGAAGTGTGGGGTTGATATCAAATGTAGAAATCAAGTTACACTGTTCTTCACTCAGCTCTTGGCCATACAGTACATTCAGTGCTCCTCCCAACCCTATAGTACAGTTAATCCAGGACCAAATTTTGTCAAGAATGAAAAAAATTCTAACAGAAATGAAAACATCTCCAGCGTTACTGTCCGTCATTCATGAACATCAGGCAAAAAGTTGCCGTTTCTTGCACTTGAGCTCTCCGTGCAAATAATGATTTTCTGGCACAAAAATTTGCTGCGCAGACTATTGTCTACAATGACGGAGGTGAGTGGTTAGTTCACAGGATTAGTCAGGTGGAGGGGGGGGCGGGGTAGCTGAATTTGAAACCGAAAACCCGATCTGAAACTGTTCCCTTTCGTTACCTTCTGTAGTATAAAAGGATTCTCGTGTATATTATTGTCATGAAATATAACATTTGAATAAAGGATTTACTTATTTTTTGTATTATGTTCCATTAAACAGCAAAATTAGATTACCAGGTAGGTTATACGAACTTACACCATAGAAACACAAAGTGGCCTGCAGTATTTTGAAATACGGTAGTTGAGGGACCAGCTTTACTGTATAAGTTAATTTGATCCAGTATAATACATTTCTACATAAAATGTTAACTACTAAAGAATAATATCACTTAGAACTGTGCACGGGGATGCTTAAAGCCTATTATTGCGTCTCGGGTCTCTCTCTCTCTCTCTCTCTCTCTCTCTCGTTAAATGACGTTCAGTCCCTAAGAAACATCGCAAAAGGCAAGTAAATCTGCTTCGTTACAGATTAATCAAGATGCCTGATGAATAAAATCGACTTTCATAGGGTTCATGTTGCTGGAAACAGAGCATGGGCTGGACTCGCAGACACATTAACTGCTATATTTCCGGCGCAACTTACTTATTCTCCCTCGAAGGATAAGGAATGAAGAACGCAAATTTTATCCATGTTGTTTTGTTCATCCTACAAACACAGATCCTGGTTACCAGAGATTTTTTTTTTTAAGAATGAAGGAAATATAATGATGCAGAATTATCCATATCTCTTGTTAAAACTGTAAAAAATAAGGTTAGTTAATATATATATATATATATATATATATATATATATATATATATATATATATATATATATATATATATATATATATATATATATATGGTAGACATATTTTATGCTCCATACACGTAGTAGTACCGTTTTTTCAGAGGTATATTTTGTGCCTTAACATTCTCTTGGATGCATTTCTTTACTCAAACCTGCCTTTCCCTGCCCTACCCTGCCTTTCTCTACCATACCCTACCTTTTCTAACTTTACCCTGCCTTTTCTTGACAAACTTTTCCTTTCCCTACCTACACCTCCTTACACAAAGCTGCTTATCCCAATTTATCCCTGCCTTTCCCTTCTCTACCCTGTATCTCCCTACTCTACCCCGCCTTTCCCTACCTTACTCTGCCTTTCCATAGCCTTCCCTGCATCACCTTACCCTACCCTGCCTTTCTTTGCCGAGCTTTCGCTTCTTCTACTCAACCTGGCATCTCTCTACCTCATCTTGCATCTCCCTACTCTTCCTTGCCTTTCCTTAGCCTAGCCTCTTTTCCCTTTCTTACCCCTACCTTTCCCAACCCTTCCATGTCTTTCCCTGCCAAGCTTCTCCATTTTCTACCTGCATCCCCCTACCCAGCCCTGCATATCTCTATTCACCTGTGCCTTTCCCTTCCTACTCTACCCTGCCTTTCCCTACCCTATTATGCCTGTCCGTAGCCTACCCAACATTTCCCTATTCTACCTTGCCTTTCCCTGCCATGCTTTGCTTTTCCCTACCAATCCCTGCATCCCCCCACCGTATCCTGCTTTTCCCTACTCTGTCTTGCCTTTCCCTACGCATCACTACCCTACCATTCCCTACCCTACTATGCTTTGCCTTTCCCTACCGGCATCCTCTTACCCAGCCCTGCATCTCCTTATTCCCTACCGGCATCCTCTTACCCAGCCCTGCATCTCCTTATTCTATCCTGCCTTTCCCTATCCTTCCCTGCCTTTCCCTGTCATACCTCAGCTTTTTGTGCCAAACCCTGCATCTTCCTACCTTTTCCTGCATCTCCTTACCCTTCCCTGCATCTCCCTACCCTACCCAACCTTCCCCTATTCTATCCTGCCTTCCGTAACCTACTCTGCCCCGCCTTTCCATCACCTGAACATCCGCACTGCAATTTCCACGCTGTGTCTTCAGAAGCCCCGTAAACTCAACGTACCCATACATAATGTCGTGTCATAGCCATTTATTATTTGATTATTCATTTTATTTTGCTACTTTATCTCTCAGGTTATTCAAATTGGTAGCTTATATATAGTGTATTATTGAATGTAATGTTTCCTTTTCAGTCTTTCCTATGAAATTTCCATATCAGTTCTTCCATGCTGCGTGGTGGTTTTTCTCACTTTTTCCTGCCAGTTTCAGCTGGAGGGTTTGGAGGCGGAGGAGCCTTCTCGCTTTACTATCCTTATCCTTCAGCATGTAGAGTTAGATCTCATGGTCATAGTCTACTCTGTAACAGGCAGCCTCGAAAGGACCATAAGATCTGTAGCTGTTTGCTTTCCTTTGTACTCCTTTGTACATGCTTTGCCTTTCCCTACCTGCATTTCCTTACCCAACCTTGCATTTGTTTGTTCAACCCTGCCTTCCCCTACCCTTCATCTCCCTACTCTAACATGCCTTTCCCTGCTAAGGTTGTCTGTCCGTACCCTAACGTGCCTCTCCCTGACATGCCTTGAATATCCCCACCCTATTCTGCCTTTCCTCACACAAAGGACACGCGAACGCTTCGGAAGGTTCCTTAAGTATGTGTAACGACCCTGCTGTACACAGTGGCGAGACAGCAGTCCGTGACGCTCACTACGAAGCTATTTCTTGTTTGTTATAGTTATACGACCAAAGACACGTACTGATATAGGAAATGAACTACGTTCATAACGGGTGGTAGAAAAATAAGTAAATAAATGACTATTTTTGTCTTGTAGAAATTTTACATATTTTCCGTCACGTGGCAGTCTCCATAAATACGCTGCTTCAGTACGTTACACATGATGTTACAGAAAGAAATGTCAGCAATAAGTGATGTATTATTGAGGAAATATATATATATATTCATTTCCTGTGGCACCCTCGGGGATGCATAGGGCCTCGATGAACTCACACCACCACATCCTATCTTGTGCTAACTCCTCAAGATCTCCCCAACACTCATCTCCAGCTTCCCGTCTCATTGTCCTCACCCACGTCTCTTTTGGCCTTCCTCTACCTCTCCTACCAGGTGCCACCCACCCTGGTGTACCTCGTACTATTCCCTGTCTCCTATACACATGTCCTAGCCACTTCCATCGTGAGAACCTAACATATTCATCGACCGGCTGCACTCCCGTTATTTCTCTAATTCTACTATTTGGTATCCTTTCCCACCACTTAACTCCTAATATTCTTCTAAGTGCTTTGTTTTCAAACACCAAGAATTTATTTTCCATAGTCACTGTGCTGTACCAAGACTCGTGTCCATAAATTAAGATACTCCTAACCATTACCTTATAAAGTTTGATTTTTGTATGCACAGAAAAATTGTTATTATTTCAAATATTTTTAAGCATTCCCATTGCCTGATTAGCCTTCTTTAACCTTTCCTCGAATTCAAAGTTCAAAAAACCATCCTTGGCTAAATAAGTACCTAAATATTTAAACCTATCAACTTGCTTTACAACCATACCTCCAATTACACATTCCTGCGCATTTTCCATATTCATATTGATTATTTCAGTTTTTCCACAATTAATAACCAAACCCACCTTGCGACCTTCACTCACCAAACAGTCCAACACTCTCTGCATCTCTTCTGGCCCATCACAAATCAAAACTATATCATCTGCATAATCTAAATCCAAAAGTTTCCTGTTCTCTCCCCAAAGTATACCTGCACCGGTTTCTGTTCCAACACGTTTCATAATGTAATCAATGACCAATATAAATAGTAAAGGCGATAGAACACCACCTTGAATTACTCCGGACTTGACTTCAAACGAATCACTCAGACAACCATCAACCATCACTTTACAAAATGTGTCCTCATGCATGTTCATAATGACCCTCACGAACTCCTCTGGTATTCCATAATGTCTCATGATCTTCCCCATAGACTCTCTCGAAACACTATCAAAAGCCTTTTCAAAATCAACAAAACAAAGACTTAACGGTACTCTCATTTCATTAACTTGCTGCATCAAATGCCTAACTATAAAGATCTGATCATTGCAACCACGTCCCTTTCTAAAACCAGCCTGTTCATCCCTCAGAATACCCTCAACCACCGGCTCCAACCTATTTAACAACACTCTACTGAAAACTTTCAAAGCTATCGGTGACAAAGAGATTCCCCTCCAATTACCACATTCACTCAGGTCTCCTTTCTTCGGAACTTTAACAATTACACCATTCTTCCAAACTGATGGTAGTAACCCCGTCACCCATATCTTATTGAATAGCTTGGTCAAGATCATTATTAATCTATCCCCCTCCACTTTAAACATTTCCGGAAATAAACCATCCTCCCCTGGTGCCTTATTATTCTTTAACTGTTTTACTGCTTTCTCCACTTCTGCAAGCCTCAACTCTCCTGTTTCTATATTTAAATCTTCCTGAGCAGACGGTATATCCTCTTCTGGTGGTATTGGTCTATTAAGAACTGTCTCAAAATGCTCTTTCCATCTATTTTTAATATCTCCATCTTTGGTCAATAAATTTCCTTCCCCGTCTCTAATTGGTATTTCCTTGCGTTTACCTGCATTACCACTCAGTTCTCTAATCGATTCATATGCTATTCTTTGACTCTGTCCATCATTTTTGTTTATTAGGATTTCAGTCTCTGCAACCTTTTCATCCACACATCTTCTTTTATCTCTCCTAGCTAACCTTCTTACTTCTGAATTCAAACTCCAGTACGCAGCTCTTGCTAATTCAATCTCTCGTTCATCAACGCATTGCATCTCACTCCTCAATTTAGCCTCACCTCTCTTTTTTTATCATATCCCACGTTTCCTCTGATATCCATTTCTTTCTCCTGAATCTATGTCTCCTTCCAATCGTACATTCAGCAGTCTCATGCAAAACTTTGTTCACATCCTCCCACATCTCATCAACACTTCTCTCCCCCTCTTCCAACGTTTCCAACACCAAAAACCTATTTCTGCATTCTAATCTGAATTCCTCCTTTTCTTCTCCTTCTCTTCTAAGCTTAACAATATCGTATCTACCAACACCAGATTTTTCCTTCTTCTGATTTTTAAGTTTAAACCTTATTTTTGCAATGCTGAGTTGATGGTCACTACCAATATCCGCTCCCCGTTTAACATGAACATCTAGCAGAGAACTTCTATGCCTCCTACTGATAGCGATGTGATCAATCTGATTTTTATATTTTCCACACGGCAACACCCAAGTTGTCTTGTGTATATTGCAATGCTGAAAGAGTGTGCCCCCGATGACTAAGTCATTTGCTAGACAGAAGCTTCCAAACCTCACTCCGTTTTCACTCATCCTACTACCAACTCCCATCTTACCCATACATGCCTCAAATCCCTCATTTGAACAGCCCATTACTGCATTAAAGTCTCCAACGCAGATCAAAACATCATGTCTAGGTACCCTTCCTACTCCTTCTTGCAACTTTTCATAAAATGTGTCTTTCCTTTCATCGAGTGCATCATTAGTAGGTGCATAACACACAAACAGACTGATGTTGCCATGATTTGATTTAAACCGTGCGTATAGCAATCGCTCATCTATAGGATCCCACTCACATAAAGCCTTATTTGCTTTACAACCCAGCAACAATCCTACTCCCTGATAATGCATTCCGTCCTGTCGGCCAGATATCAATAAACGTATACCATCCTCCAAATCCAACTTATCGACTCCAGTTAATCTAGTTTCTGTCAGAGCACAAATATCAAGTCCGTAATTTTGAAAAACCTTCACTAACTCATCGATTTTACCGTCATGATTTAGCGTTCTCACATTCCAGTTACCAATTTTAATTGTATTTTTTGCATTGACAAAGGAATTAGATTGTAACTGAGGCAACCGTGAGATTCTTAGCACCCCCTGCCCATTTAAGGGCTGCACGGGACTGGGGGCCATTATTGTTCTTTCAGAGTCCATCAAGGTTTCTTTGGCTAACTTCCTGAACACCTCGCCATTGTGTTGCAGTCGCAGTAGGCAGCTAACTTGCCTGATTGCCCACACCCGAAAGACCCAGCTATGCTGTAGCCAGTCACGTGCCGGCATGCTTCCCAGCCATTTCACTCTCAAGGAGTTCCTCTGCCTGAGAAAGCAACCACCCCCCTATATATATATATATATATATATATATATATATAGATAGATAGATAGATAGATAGATAGATAGACACATAGATAGATAGATAGATAGAGAGATATAAGAAAAACGACGTGGTGTCACCTCGATTATAATCACGCTTACGTGGCTTTAGCAGTAAAAATGTCATTACTGGAGTGTCTGGATTATGAGAAGGTTAATGGCGACAGTATTAACGCTCAGGTTCCTGTGACTCACCCTCATACGAGTACAATCGTTAGGTGTTTGTAGGAACTGATAACAGAGTTGTCCTGTCCAAGGAGGTGTTAAAAGAAATTAACATCCCTTGAAACGATAAATTAAACACATATGAACAAATCTGCAATTGTAACGAAATCTAAACAACTTCTTGGCCATGTATAATGTTGCCTTAAACAGCCTCGTGCTCCCCCAGTAGAAATGTACACCCATCATAAAAGCGAGTGTGCACTGTGCGTTAAACATTCTATTACCATTGACGATGGATATTGTCAACTATGGTATATGTTGCGTGTATTGTAAGTATTGGTATGCACAGTAATCCTTGTTATTCAGTTTACTTTTAGATACTGTTGCCTTCAATGTGAAGGGTGATAAGAAATCCACGTATCGCCTAGGACGTTCGCTTGGTAAAGGGCGTGGACTTGACGGTAACGTCAGATGATAACGAGGAGTCAACACTGCGTCATGACATGCTACATAAATTTAGTGAGTCACAGATTCCGAGTTTTTCAAGATCGGGTGATGAAATAACAGAATAGGGGAGTGTTGTGCAATTTCTTAAGACGTCATGTGAACAGCACTCACTCTTTCATTGCCAGACGTCTTCTCATAGCAAAAAAAAAAAAAAAAAAAAAAAAAAGTGGAAATGTGGTAGTCTCCTTGTTTTTAAGTCCCGCAAATCTGAAGGTTCCTTCTCACACAGCATAAAATAATGTTTTAAATATCATGATAGTGAAAAGGCTGCCAGATACTCGAGAGGTCAATAATGTATTCACGGGGTACTGTGTATTATAATCATTTTATTTTCTGTATGACAGACCACATTGCCAAATGCGCACCTACCGGTAATTCATAGTCTGATATTGTACATACTCGTAAAAAATTACTATCACGCTGGTGAAACTTGAATACAATGTGGTTTGTACCAGGCCAAACCATATTGTTTCCCCTTGGTATTAGATCGTAAAATGCATACATTATGCCAGTTGAGGTAACACAGCATACAGTTACCATGGTGTTACATAAAGATCCACGGGCATTAGTACCAATGTTCCTGAGACATCGCGAGCTGCGGCTACTGGACAGTGGAGAAATCATCACACCTATCATGTGGATTAGTTTTTCATCGACTGCAGATGTGCATCACTTGCTGTAGAATAATCTTTGATTCAGGAAAAAAAACTGTTTGGTTAGAAAGTTAGGAAAAACTGATGTTTAGAATCAAAGTCATCCTAAACACATCCGTTATTGTCATATGGAAACTGGTGTATATTTAAATGCACGAAAACAAACTGCGCCAGGGTTTCTGTGTATCCAAAAAAGATCCCTGTCTACAACTCAGATCTGGGAAAGTTGACTGTTACCTGAGCATTACTGTACCTGATGGTTGATTAGAAATTCAGGATGTTGAGTATACCTTCCCTTTAAAGCACTTTAATCATAATCTTTAAAATCCCCGGGCGCTGAGAGAGAAGAAAAAATGTAGACGACAAGCAAATGCTTGGATATTTCAGCACAAATTTATGTACACCTGCTTTTCTTAAACGATTGCGTTTGGTCAAAGATTTTCCACTGGGTTTGAGTGGCATTCGCCATATTATAATTATAAAGTCAGTACAGTTGAGTATAACAAACATCACGGCCGTGGGAGAGACAAACAAAGGAAGAGTCCCAGAGTTGGCCAGCCACATACATTAAAGACTAAGAGTACCTAACCAAAGTTACATTAAATACCTGGACAGAAAACGGATAAGAGTCTGTAACAAGACGGGTGCTGCTTGTCTGCTGTTATGGAGGCAGACTGCAACCAAAAGTTTGTAAGAACGGTGACCAGAAAGGAGAGAGAGAGAGAGAGAGAGAGAGCACTACAGCGGAGAGATTCTGAGAGGAGTAAGTGAAAGGACGAGAGTTAACAAGACCTAATCTTGGACTCTCAATTATTCAGAAGTGGTGTACTGTATGTTGTGACCCTCCCACCCACACACACTCATGAAAGGTGTATTCTCTACGGAGGTGAGGAATGCCATCAATCTATAATTGCCAGACGCCTTAATCCCGTAAGGGGTAGCCACAGACAAATCGCCTCCATGTCGCCCTGTAACCCACTATTTCACTGTCCGCTCCCAGCTCACAGCCCCGTCTCTCACATACCTCTCTACTCTATTACTCCATCTCATCCTTGGCCTCCCCCTTCCTCTACCCCCCTTCCACCTCACTCACATACACTCTCCTCGTCAGTCTCCAACTCTCATTCCTCTCCATATGGCCAAACCACCTCAGTGTATTTCTCCTAACGTCTTCTATCAAATCCATATCCACACCACAACGCTCCTTCACTTTCTCATTTGTCAGTCTGTCTCTCCATGTGACTCCACATGCTCCTCTCAAATAGCTCATCTTCACTGCCCTCATTCTTGACTTTTGACCCTCCAAGAAGGTCCAAGCTTCACTTCGATACGTTAGAGTTAATATCACAGTACTGTCATGCAGCAACTTTTTACTTTCATGCTCACTTCGTTCTTTCTTGTCACTGCTTTCAAAGACCAGCAACTTTTCTTCCTTGTTGTACTCTTTCAAGCACTTCACCCTCGAACCCTCCATTCTTACTAATCACACTACCCAAATACTTAAACGCACTCACATTTTCCATTTCTTCCTCATCCAATCTTGCTGTTCATTCAGTGACACCATTTCTGTCGAAGACCATGACTTTACTCTTCTCTGCATTTTCCATTAGATTCCGCTTCTTGCACATTCTTCCAAATCATTCAACAAGCCTTGCAGCTCCCCTTCGTCTTCACTTAACGACAAAGTATCATCTGCATACAAGTGTACAGAGAGTTTCCAAACATTGCTCTCTCTCATCAAGGCCTCTCCAACATCCACTGCCCTATCTTGTATCTCTTTTATAACCCCATCCATAGACTGACTGAACAGCCATTGAGACATGACACATCCCTGTTTCAATTCAATCATCAAATATAAAAATTAACTCAGTTCACTGTCCACACGCACTGCAGCCTTAGCACTCCCATGCATACTCTTCACGGCATTCAGGAACTTCCCATTTACTCCATATATTCTTAATTCATTCCATATTCCCTGTCTATCCACCCTGTCATATGCTTTCTCCAAATCCATGAAGGCCGCATATAGGCTCTTTCCCTTCTCTAGAAACTTTTCCTCTAAAGACCTAGGAATGGATATTATCTGAACTACACAAACTATTCCCGTCCTATAACGTCCCTGTTCTTCTTCAACCAATTCCTCTGTTATTCCCCTAACTCTGTCAGTTAGTAACCTACCATATACTTTTCGTACAACACTAAGAAACCAATGCCCCTATGATTACCACACACTTATTTTTCCCCATTTCCTTTGTACAGGGGCATAATTATACCTAACTTCCAATCCTCCCGACTCTACTTTCCTCCCAGGCCAATCTACACATCTTCCACATCCATTCTACTACTGTCTTTTCCCCATGTGTCAGCATTTCACCACACACTTCTGATTCCTTTCAAGTTATTTTCATATGAGAAGGAATGCGGTCTTTCCAGGATAGATCACGATGATGGAGGACTGAGTTCTGTGTTGTTCAAGAAAGAGATAAGTAGATGATTTTGTCATCTAGAAAGTCGGACTTTTTATGGCACATAGAGCACAAAGGTCTATTTTGCCCCAACGAGAGGCAAAAGCAAAATCGGAAATCAGGTAAACGAAAACCTGACTTCTGTGATCAATGCTGTGAGACTCGAAAAGTGTGTGTATATACATACACACACACACACACACACACACACACACACACACATATATATATATATATATATATAGAGAGAGAGAGAGAGAGAGAGAGAGAGAGAGAGAGAGAGAGAGAGATAGATAGATAGATAGATAGATATGGATAGATAGATAGATATTAGAAAAATCAGTCGGAAGTATGAGTGAAGAGGGCTATATATAGTGAAAGGACAAAACCCAGAAGAACACCATTATTGATTGTTTTAGATGAGCTCCGTCCATCAACAAATGAAAGTTTGGACAGGCCAGGGAGTATATATGAGATACACGCAAAAAGAGTGATAGAAACCACAGGAGGGCAGTTTGAAAGTGAGAGATTTGTGTCAGACTTTGCAGAAGGCATTTGAAATTTCTGTTGCAAAAGAAAAGGTTTCATCGAAATCCTGAGCAGAATGAAGAACATTCGTAAAGGAATGTAAGATGATTGTCATCGGGGCGTTTTTAACAGATTCATTCTTGTGGTCGCAAAGCATATGAGAGGGAAGGTGCTTGAGTATCACTTTACAGAGGACAGACCCAAAGATCTTAAAGTTACAAGAGATTAAAGCAGCGAGGGTGTTGGGAGGGGGTGAAACGTCATTGGGATAGGTTGGCTAAGAACAGACTTTCTCCAAAAAGGAAATATGCTAGTTGACAGACATGGCGAGAAGAGTTTGCCTTGGCAGGGTGTCAGCACAAAAGCAGAGTTCTTTAAAACAGCAGAAGAAATCAAGGCGTGGCCGTAAATCTTCTTAGTGTTAGGTCAGTAAGGGAAAGAAATTATATCTTTTGGTGACATTCAAATGGCGGGCATGAACACGAGGAGTCAGCTTTCAAATTGATTTCGTGCTGCAAGAGCTGGTCAGTCATTAGAGTGATTAATTAAATAACACCCGCTGTGGTTTTCTTAACTTGCACTAGTTTGATATTAGGTAAAATTTTATTTCATAGGGTTTCATTTAATCTAGGAGTATTAAAAGTTGGTTAACCAAATTCAGCTGAAACACTAGTCCCTAAACTTTAAAAGTGGAGGCGAAATCTGATCGATGGCAAATTCGAGGAGGGAATTCACAGATGCTGGGACGAGACTTCGGACGAACTTGAGATTGTGTTAATTCTGAATTGAAAACTTACTCAGATCCGTCTCAAGAAACATTACTTGACAATATGTTACACCACAGCTCAAGACTGACCTGGAAACCGGGCTCAAGTCGGGAAATTAAGCAGACATTTATACGTTGCTAGGACAAATATTCATGCTGCATTTTATTTCTAATTTAAAACGGGAGTCTTGAGGACAATTCAATGAGGCCAGGCAATTATAGGATATTATAATATTAATATAATTATGTTGAACCCTACCTGTCATCAGTCACGACGGTCTGTGTTATACAGTGAGACTGATTTCATTACGATTGTCTTAATCAGAAATTAGCAACGCGATAGTGCTATTAGTAGGGATGGGCAGGAAACGGCAAAAACAGCAAGTCAGAATCACAGCTTAGAAAGAAGATTAACGAATTTTGAGTTGGTATTCATATTGGCCATGCAATTTTGTGTTTGCTGGCAAAAATTAAGTCAACAGAGCCATGCACATGCGAGTTATGGTAGATGATAAAGTTGAGAAAACACTACATTCCGTCAATCTCCTTCTTCTTCTCAGTTTCTTAGCTCACTGAGAAACTACGTATGTACCAGAGTATAAGAAACCCACCACAAGACTCGCTATAACCGGGGGTAGGGCAGTAACTATGCGCTTTGGGAAGAAAGCAGACTTGCCATCAAGCATGCAGCTGCCTTTATCTGTAAAGCACGAATGTCAAGCGCGCCATGACTGCAGGTATACGCATGCGCGGTTCTGTTTCCAAGTAATGCACAGCTGCAAATGTTGAATGTGGAGAGTTAAAATTTCAATGCAGTAGAAGCAGGAGAAGAAGATGAAGCTCTAAACGGATGACCCCCTCCCCCTCCTCCAAAGGGTGGTAGCCTGGATGGCCTGGGTGGCCGCAGGTATATAGTAAATAGCCGTAGATATTTACCCTCACAGTACAATAGAGCTTAACATCAGTGATGCTTTTCATTGTTATAAATGTACATCAAGAATGCTCATTTCTATTTAAGAAAAAAATACGTAGTTACATATATAAATATATAAATGGATAGACAGACAGACAGACAGACAGATAGATATGTACTGTAGATAGATAGATTGATAGATAGATATAAACATACACTTATTATAATTGTAAACTTAGATATTACTGAAAAGTTAATAAATTATTTTTCACAATAAATAATTATGCAAAAAAAAAAAAAAAAAAAGCGCAAAAAAGTGTAAAAAACGTTACGAAAAAAATGCAGAGGGAGTAGTGACGTGAGGAGCAGAAGGCAAAGGAACGAGAGGGGATGGGCACTGATACCACTGTGAACAAATCATGCGATACATTGTGCCCTCAGGCCCTCTATCTCTTCTGGCTCACGTAATGTGGTATCACATTAGCATTAAATCCTCGCCCTCCCTTGGACTTAAATCCAAATAATCCGTGAAAATATCATAACGAGGTCAAGTCGTCCACCCTGGAGGGGTGAATGTGAGATTCGACGCTGTTCACAAAGTACTTTGAAGAATCTAACCCCGTTCATTTCGATTTATCTCAGCCATTTATAATGTATATGTTTGTCTATCAATTTATTTATATATCTATGCGTACTGCATATATATATATATATATATATATATATATATATATATATGGAGCCTCTGTGGTACAGTGGTAGAGTGTCCGTTTCGCACGCTGGTGAGCGCGGGTTCGCCTCCCGTCAGAGTTGTAAAAACTTAGGGAAACGTTCACCAAGCCACATGCTACTTTGGCGGACACAAGGGGTGCTGTGGTTGAACCAGTGTCGCATACTAGTATGCTTGCACCCAATCGGCTCCAAGGCGGGCCGATTACACTTGGTTCACAGACTACACACACATCCAAAGCCACTACAAACACACTCACAAGCACTTCTCACCCAGACAGCCTAAGTCACTGGGTGGAGATACATTGGCTGTATCGTCCCTTCTTCGGTAGGGATAGGCCGGTCCTGCAGTGGACCTCAATGGCTGATGATGATAATAATATATATATATATTTCGTTTTAAAGGCACCAACATGCTTGCATGTGTTGGCCTTGGTCACCTAATGGCGGCTCTCCACGCTGCACGATCCATTGCAGCCTCCCTGTTCAGTCCCTTAACCCTGAGGTCACACTTAATGACCTCGGTCCCATGTCTTTCTCGGTCTACCCCTCTTAACCCCATCCCAATATTAACACTTCTCACCTTCCTCACCCAATTATCATCCCCCATCCTCTCCACATGTCCAAACCATCTCAGTCTACCTCTCCTCATCACAACATCAATACACTCCAGTCCCATCCTACATATATATATATGAATGTACAGTATATCTATATCTATCTATTTAACTATCAACTGTCTATATAGATAGAGAGAGAGATAAATAGTATGTACAATAGAGAGAGAGAGAGAGAGAGAGAGAGAGAGAGAGAGAGAGAGAGAGAGAGAGAGAGAGAGAGAGAGGTGCTTATTATGGCTCAAACTTGTTTGATCTCACACAGACAGTTAAATTCGAGCCATATTGGTCATTGTTTATTTTTTCATTTCCGGTGTAATAATTTTAACGTCTTTAATATGGGTGAAGTCTAGAGTCGAATCGAATCGCCTGGCCTCTGCTCCCTGTACGCAAATTTTCAGATTAATAGATTCATTCTGTTTTGAGAAAAGGCAGTATTTGTAAAATACCCATTTTTTAATAGATATGGATTCATTGACCAGAATATGGTAGGAGCCGAGTCCCCCAAACTAGTGACTTTGCCTCAGCTGTGGTTAAAACCTTTAACTTTATACCATACCCTCGTTTGGCCTGACTTAACCTTGAAACCTTTGCCCTTTAAGATCGGAAAGATTCTATTTCCATTGGGCTCTACAGAACCAGTTATTAGGTTTTATCTGCAGTTGTGACCAATTTGTAGTTTCTGTCTACTATTTTGGTCCACATCTGTTTGGAGCACCTAAACCTCCTAGACCAGCATGCATCCATTTGTTGGTTCTGTGACTGCATGTATGAACTAATCTTGATTAACACACAATAACTCATCGCTGAGGTATGATAAAAAAAAAAAATAAAGAAAAAAAAAAACAGTCCAGTGGACGACTCCATCTGAATTTACAACTGATGAAATTTTTAAGCAATCTTTCGAAACACGTAAGACCTGATGCGACAGTTAGAGTGCTATACGTACATAGAAATTACAGTAAAGTTTATCATTACAAATTTCGACATTGTATATTAGCCATCCCCATTTACGCTGTGCACATTCTAAAGAGGTTATAAGTGAAAAAGCAGGTGAATTTTGATAAAACTAAAGTTGCCTTTATTTTTTTTAACATTCTAAGAAACTTTAGAAAATTATGGAGCTGTAACTCTACCCCCTCTGCTCCCCAGCCACCCACCCAACCTTCCCAAAATGCAACACTTGTGCCGGATGTTTTACCAGACCGCACCTCCCAGCTCCTCCGACTACGTTCTTTTTTCTGTGCCATTTTTCTATTCTTTTCTCTTAGGATCAACAATTAACCTCAAAAACTGTCACAGGTGCTTCATGTATCTCTTAATTGAAACCGAAATGTACATTTTTTCAAAATTACAAATTAAATTGTATATTTTCCAAGGGATATCGAACATATAAGCACGATACGTGCTTACTTTTCTCTTCATCTGCCTTGTGTTTTGCTTAGAAAAAGCTTCAGATCAAGCAATTTCTTGCAGCCATACTGGCTAACCTAACCACAACACTCCTTTCTTAGGATGTATTACCGGCATCTCAACGCACCACTCACCACCACCCCAGATTGTCATGTCTATTCCTGACACACACACACACACACACACACACACACACACACACACACACACACACACACACACACACAGATATTCTGACAGAAATAAGTGGCAGCACCACCCCTAACATAACGCTAATCTTGACAGGGTGATGTACTCCTGTCTTGTCACATTACGCACCACCATTTCAGGATGTACCGCATGATCCACGCACCCACTTTGGCTGACCCACCCATCCTTCCCACTCTCCACACACCCACTTCGCCCACCTCAGCCACCCACACTGCGCACCTTGCCTGTCCACCCACCCAACCATCCCAACAGCCCAATCAACCTGCACACCACCCTACTGTGTCCACCTTCCTGCCTACCTCTCACACCCAACCACTCATCGTGCCCACTCACCCACACCATCTCCTGAGTCCATCCACCCAACCCACTTGGCCCACTCCGCCTTCCCTACCCACTCACTCTGCCGCCCGCCACTTGTTCACCCACCCAACAACCTACCCAAACAACTCACCCACCCACTTTCCCACTCCATCCTTCCTCCCACCCATCCCCCAGCCAAACTAGCCATCATAAGGATGACTTGCATGTTCACCCACACAGGGAGGCACAGCTGCTTTAATAGTAGGTTTGTTTTCACCTGACGGGACTGGATCATTCCTACAACTTGAAAAAAAAATGTGGTTGCGTGAAATTTGATGAGCCGTAGTTATGAAGTTGAAATGAATCTCCTTTGTAACTAACCATATCAACCCCCCTGTCAAGCACACCTGGCTATCAACCGACCTGAAAGGCTTCATAAATGGTTGTGATTAGGCCAGAGTAAATGAGATATACAATGAATCTTGGCTGACCTGAACGACAATGGATTAATCTGAAGTTGCCTGGTTGGACTTACCTGGGTCTTAAAATGACTTGAATAGGTTTGAACTGATATACCTGAGGCGCTCTGGATATGAAGGCCCTGACTGGAAGAAAATAAACCTGGTTGGACGTAATTTAGCTTAATGACTGAATTAGTATCGCTATGCCCGAAGGGAAAATCTGAAATGACATGACCTGTAGAAATGAAAGTGAGAAGCCTTGATAATCCTGAAATAGCATTGCTGAACCTCACTGGACTTGACTTTGAATGACTCTGCAGTGACCTGGACTGTCCTAACTAGACCTCAGCGGACTGGCGTACCTTCATGGGTCTGTTACGTCCTCGTTGTAAATGCACTCTGAACTATCATCAATTAATGTGACTGAGCTGAATTGGATATGAGGAGTCTGAATGAACCTGATCCTCTGCATTTCTATAACATTTTTTTTTTTTGTTCACCCCGGCTAGCGGAGTGATGTCGGTCAGACAAGGAGTGATGTATGTGTTGTTTTTAGTACAATAGATCTAGGGTCAAAATAAATGGGCAAGGTTGACTTAAAGTTGATGTCCGATTTAGACCAAAGTTGATGAAAAGACTGAGAATACAACTAGAACAAAATGATTAATACAAAAAAAAGGATAAATGTCAAAATCACAGAGAAAAGTCAACTGCCAAGGTCACAGAGCAAGGTCAACTCAACCAGCTTTGGTCTTATTCGAACCATACTAAGCGCAAGGCATAACGGTCAGGAAAAAAAAAAAAATATGTATGTTTTTATCAGTCAAAGGTCAACATTGGCCATGGCCAGAATTCGAGCCGCGTGTCAGTTTGTGAACAAAATAGCTAATATAATTTTTATTTGACATATAAACTCAGTGGATGAGTTGAGGATCACTCAAGAGGGTGGCTTATTGTTATGAGAAGAGGAGATCAAAGGTCAAGGTTACGTGGCAAGGTCAACTTAAGTAGTTTTTATCCGATGTAGGCTTATCTTTGTGTAAAAATTTACGTTAATTTATCTAAAGACACAAGTATTCGGTGAAGGCCATTCGGCAAAGCCAACTAAAACAGGTTTGATCTAATTTGAACCAAAGCTGCTGGAAGGGTTAAGGGTTAGGAAAGAACGAAGTAATTGGATATTGAGAGTAATCTGTCGAAGATCAAGGTCCCCCTCAAATATTCGACCCTTAGACCAGTTTGCGTGCATGATTGTTGCACTTTCTAAGCGCTCCTTCTTGGTTTTCATATTATTAATGACCCCAGAAGATCTTGTTCAGCTTAAGAGAGGCTTCTCAGACTGGAAGAGTTAAATACAGCTTTACTTAATCTTTCACTGCTCGAGGGCTTTCCTATCTTAAATGAAGTCGTCAGGCAGCAGAAAAAAATAAAATGAAAAATACATAGTCGGCTTGAAGTAATTATATGGCCTGAAAGGAAAAAACCTCACCTTAAACGGTACACATTAAACTGACTCCAGTAGATTAATTAAGCAGAAATGGATGTAAATTGCTCTGCAGTACCTGAATATTCCAGAACTGACGTAAAGGTGGATATAGGAGTACCTTAACTGACTTAAATATCCTTCAGATAACCTGAATGACTCGGAAAAGATTGTCAAGACCTAAGCTGTCCTGAAGTAGAGTAATGGACTAAGTTATGTATATTTAGGTCACACTAGAAAATAATTAACCGTTTCAAAATATTCTTCTAATGGTTATACCAGCTAACGTTAATACTGACATTATATGTCGGCTGACGGTTTTGACGGTGTACTGATATACTTTCACATCACAGGTAAACTGTTTACGAACGCGATTGTTATTTCTGTTCACAAACTGATTGGCTTCTCACAGCTTACCGAGATTGGCCATGTAATACTCCTCTAAGCCTCTTAATCGATACCGTTCCTCCTCTTGCCGACAGCCATAGTTACCATATTTTTGTGTATTTTTTTCCGAGTTTATCTAATTCCTTCACTACGATGGAGCACTTATTTATTTCAGTCTGTGTATTTTTTTTTATGTGTCCGTCTCTGGGCAACGGCTTTAGGGCCTATTCTAAGGCCAGTAATCCTCTTACGAACCTCCACATGTCACCACTTTGGCGCTAACACCCACCGTCCATTATGAATACATGCTAGGGCTGTCTCATACAGGACTGGTGTACTAGTATTAGCGTGGGTATTTTTATAATAGATCAGTAAAGTCTGCTTTTAAGAAATTCAGACCCTTAAACTTTTCCCTGCCCCACCTGGGATTCGATCCTGCGTCCATTAGGACTGCAGGCTGCCTCTCTGCCAAGTCAGCCACCGCTCTCCCGATGATCGTAGGCAATTTGCGGTACAGAAATCTTTTTAATTTAAAGAGGCTAGATATGGATTTACCTTGCCCTCCAGTACAATGGGTCCCTCCAAATTAGAGCATAATCCTCTTGTGGTAACCCGTTTGAAACAAGAAGTTAAAATTTACATTTCTTTGTTGACTTTTTCCTCATAGATTCAAAGTATCTAGGCACAAATTTCCCAACATTACAAACAAGGTCTCACCACCATTCCTACTCCATTACCCGACACTTAACCTCATAACCAGAGGCCCATCATAACCAACCAAAACTTCTAACCAGATAGCATCCGTCATGAACCTCCACTAAACATTCATCCCACAAAAACTGCCCTTCTCCGAGAGACAAGAATGTCCCTACTGAGATTACAGTGTGGCCCCCACCCTTCCCTGCTTCAGCCCCAGCACCAAATACAACCCACGAACATTCAATCATGTCCTCAGTATTATGTAGCCCTCCCCACCGCAACATATATACCTCCCTTTCTCACACAGTCCTTCAATATAATACAACATCCACAACACAGCCATGGAAGTGGTCTACCTACTACAGTTCATGAGATTCACGTTCAGATGAGCCCGCTGCTTCCACCATCCGGTTCACTACAGTTCATTAGGTTCACGTTCAGATGAGCTCGGGGCAGTAATAAGAGTAAAAACAAGAACCTGCAAACAATTAGGCTAAGCTTAATAACATATGATAGGTGACTTGTTCATATTTCCTTAACGGACGATACATACAGTAGTTATAGCTAAATCCTATCTGTAGCTCTCAGTCTGGCTCTCTGCCCTTCTCTTCCTGCAAGTTCTATGCTATCATACATATAAAAATTGTCCTGGAAGATAGCTATATTCTACTCCACAGTCATTAGCTGAGCTTTTCAGCATTCCAGAACGTCTAGTATCGGTGCAGTTTAAACCACCATAACGTTAAGCTGTGCCACATTTACACGTAGCCTTTATTCCTCACGTACTATACACTCTAGGATTTATGTAGCATACAATTACAATGTTCTGTCTTATTACCAAGCAACACAGTTATCTGCAAACATGAGACTACTTACTTGAGAGCTTCAGTTTTCATGTTTCCGTCTGATCGCCCTTCCCACCGAGGTTTCTTTCATCTCCCCCCAGAACGTCAGGTTGCCAAAAATTCACAACCATGATCCAGAGCCACCCGTAGATCGATTTCCTCACTAAACTGTCCCGTTAATCTCACAAATGGTTTTGCACCTCATATCTATTCTATAATTTGATGTAATCTGTTACCACTCCATAGATTTTCAGTTATTTCCAGCAATTTAGTGCTTTCCAAAGTGAAAAATGTTCCATACAAGTGGCGGTAGCAGCAAGTTTCTTACACACACACACACACACACACACACACACACACACACACACACGTTTTTATTCTGCATATTTGAAACTGAAATATCTCTTCAACTACAACAATATTTATGAAAGTCCTATGATAAAAATGTTTATTTTGGCTTAATGTTTTGGCATTTAGCTGTGGAAAGTACAGAATTCAAATCTGCTCATTTTTTTTTCTTTGTGACATGTTTTAGAGAAAATCACAAAAGCTTTTAGGGTGTAACTTTCCAGATAAACAGCAGTGGTCCCTCTTATGATCTGGAAGGAATATGGTTACAGTTAAGCATACAGTTAGCCAGTTATTGAGACAAACAAAATTTACACATGCGTTCTTCGACACCCTTGTCTTCAGATCCTTTGATGTTACACACGAAGTAACCTTCGGGTCCTCAGATCTTGTTTGTATTACACATAACTTAATTACCATGAATAGTTATGGCGAAGCTTCCTTTCTGTGGTTACGCAATACGAATAGGTAATTAGTTATTATTATTGTTATTATTATTGCTGTACTGTAGTTGTTATTCTTTATTTAAAAATTGCGATATTTCAAAGGATATGAGGCCTACAGCTTTCAAACTTGCTCAGCTAGTCGGATGGCTGTCCGCTTCTTTTGGCCAGTTATAGTGGTAATACGTCAACCGGATCTCCGGATATTATCCGGACCACAGAATCTGAGTCAGTAATGCTACTTTAAGATCCGATTAAACTAGGAACCTGAAATTTTACTACAGTATAACCTGAAGGTGGACGCAGCACGGAAGCGAGTATGATTCATTCATCATCCAGTCCTATGGTGCCCCATGAAGAGCGCAGGAGCCCGGGACTAGGCAAGTTGGTACTGGCATTTAAGATGAGAGTGGCCAGCCTCACTCATCCCTGAGTAGCATTACGTGAGGAGTAAATCCCAACCACCCCTTGAATATCAACCAGCCTAGGCTCAATCCGATTGGAGCGCCTAAATTATCCACTAAACCACCAGGCAAAATAATTTGGTAATATGGTTACCACCCAGCATAGTAAATGGCTTCTGGTGTACAGAAGATTGCTGGCTTGTCACTCAGTGTAGAGTCACCCACAGACAGAGGGAAGAGGAAAGAATGAATGATAGAAAGACTGAAGAGGAAGGAAAGAAAGAAGGAAGAAAGGAAAGGGCAGTTACCCAAAAGCAGTACTACATCGGGTGAGTGGATGGTGAGCGCCCCTACCTACCACTAATTCTAGGAGGTTAATTATTCTCTGAGATCGATTGGGATGAAAAACTGGGACCTTTCTTGAGTATGCCACCTAATTTGTCATGAAGGGGTAATGGTAGGGTCACCAAATTTGGCGGACTTACAGTATGTGATGACCTAAGGTGGCACGCACAAGATCAGTGACCTTGACCTCAAGGTCCCTTTATAGCTCGGGTTCTAGTAGGCAATGGACGTGGGAAATTTTTCTTTATTAAAACTGTCTTTCGACAATTTTACGAATGTTCCTGCTAAAACTTACCACATCCCTCTGAGAAGCAAACTTGTAGTTGTAATTATTATTATTATTATTATTATTATTATTATTATTACTCTTATTATTCTTGACCTACAGCCTACTACATTGGTGGAGACTATTGCTTTTGCTGGTATTCTTATTATTCCCATTTCCAGAATCTTGCAATGATTCCAGAACTGGAAACTGCGTAAGGAATCTTAAGGGCTAAGGTCCTAGCACGGGCCACTACTGACAAAAAAATTGCAAGTCATCCCAATGGGGTCAAGGTCATTGCAAGAAGCAGTAGGAGGAGGCCAGTGACTGTCTGGAAGAGTGTACACGAAACTTGGTGGACCGATTCCCAAGAGTTTACTTCGTTTTATTAGTAGTCTCCGCCTACTACATAGGTGGAGACTATTCTCTTTGTTGCTATTAATATCATTATTGCGGCCTCAGAGTCTCGGCTCGATTCCAGGAGAACCGGAGACTGTGCAAGGAATCTGAAAGGCCCAGGTTGTGTGTCCTGGCATGGACCATTGCTGATAGAGAAAAAAACTCCAAATCACCTCAATGGGATCAAGGTCATTGTAAGAAACAGTTGTTGGAGACTAGTGACTGTCCATAGGACAGTTACAGAGTTCTAGTTGTTATTATTATCATCATTATTATTATTATTATTATTATTATTATTATTAGCATTATTGTTATTACCTATTTTATATTTCCGATACAGTATTTGAAAGGCTATTTGGCTTAGATCTTTCAAACTTGGTCAACTTTGTCGGACAACTGTCCACTTCTTTTGGCCAAATATGGTGACAGTCCGTCAAATAGACCCTTGGATATTATCTTGAACACAGAAACGTGAGTCAGCCACACCGTCTCAAGAGCGCCTTTATATATATATATATATATATATATATATATATATATGTGTGTGTGTGTGTGTGTGTGTGTGTGTGTGTGTGTGTCTGTCTGTCTGTCTGTCTGTCTGTCTGTGCGCGTAAGAAAGAAGAAACCAATGTCCAGGAGCTCGCAGATTGTTCCCTCCAAGAAAAAAAATAAAAACAAGATAACAGAGAGACAAATTCAAGGTTTACCCATTTCGAGATGCCGAGACACACTGCTTTTGAAAGACTGGAGATCATAGGGAGTAGGGAATACAGACAAAGGGAGACAGTTCCAGAGTTGACTGTTGCCTACATGAAGGACTGGGAGTAACGGTTAGCTCTTGCATTAGAGTTAGACAGGAAAGGAGTGAGAGTTTGTTGCTAAACGGGTGCTAAGTGCCCGTTATAGTGGTGGTGGGATGCAAGCAGACAGTTCAGAGGAGCAGTGACCATTAACGTAGCGATAGAAAATAGATAAAGCTGCAACAGTGCGGTGAAGAAACAGACGTTGAAGGGAGCCAGTGAGACGACGAGAGTTAAAAAGATGAAAAGCCTTTGACCCTACATCGATGAGAAGAGCTGTATGTAGGTAGCCTCCCCACACACGACAGCTGTATTTTATACAGGGGCAAATTAAACCCGTGTATAAAGTCAACAACTGTGGAGTGGTACAGAAAGCACGGAGTCGGCTTAGCACATTCAATCTCTTGGAAGTAGATTTTACATACATACATACATATGTCACCTAATCCTGTGTTGCCCCATGAGGAGCGTAGGAGGCCGGAGCTAGGCCTGCAGATTTTACAAGCGAGATAATATGAACTTTCCAAGATAATTCCCTCGAGAAAGAAACCCCAGCTATATTTAAAGATGATGCAAGATTGAATGAGCTATTGTAAATAATTAGAGGATACTCCTCCGGAAAATTTTGTCAGGTTGAAAGATGTAAAAATCGAGTTTTGATGCATTAAGAACAACAAGATTACGTTTACCTCAATCAGAGATATGAGCCAAGTCAAACATTAGGTGTGCCATACACTCATCCCTTGTTTGTTGAAGTAACTGCTGAGACAGACACTGCAGGAAGTAGTGAAGGGTGGAGTGATCAGCGTATGAGTGGACAGGGTTAGATATACAGCTGAGAAAGTTATTGGTAAATAAAAGGAAGAGAATTGGTGATAGGACAGAGCCCTGAGGAACACCACTATTGATAGCTCAAGGAGAAGAACAGCTACCGTCTACAGCAAAAGCTATAAAACGACCAGTAAGGGAAACTAGAGATGAAGGCGCTAAGGTAGGAAGCTGAAATTTTACTGCAGTATAGTCTTAAGGCTGTCGCAGTGCAGAAAGAAGAATGGTTCCAATTGGCTGATTGTTCTCTGAGATCGTCGCGGGTAAAAAATTGAGACCTATCTGAATATTTTGTATGTCAACTAATTTTCCATGAAGGATTAAAGCTAGAGCCACCAAACTTGGTGGACGTGTTTAGAGACTGTGATAACCTAAGGTGACCTATACAAGATTAGTAACCTTGACCTCGCCTGGGGTAATTAATTGTGGCTTTTCCGGATATTCAGGATGTCACCAAATTTTCCATGAAGGATTAGAGCTAGAGCCACTAAATTTGGTGAACTTATTGTCTGTGATGAACTAAGGTGACATGCACCCGATCAGTGGCCTTGACCTCGCCGGGAGTCAAAGACTGAAGCTTTTGAGATATTCCGGATGTCTGTCAATTTTCCCAGAAAGATTAATGTTACAGCCACCAAACTGGTTTACTTATAGCCTAGGGGAAGAAATTGGACTTTTCTAGATATTTCGGATGTCACTATCTTTCCATGAAGGATAAAACTAGGGCCACCAAACTTGCTGGACATATTGACTGTAATGACCTAAGGTGATATGCACAAGATCAGTGACCCTGACTTCAAGGTCCCTCTATAGCTCGGCCTCTAATAGGCAATGGCTGTGGGAAGTTTTTCTTTATCAAAATTGCCCTTGGACTATTTTAAGTTGTTGTTGTTGTTGTTGTTGTTGTTGTTGTTGGTGGTGGTGGTGTTGTTGTTGTTGTTCTTATCATTATTATTATTATTATTATTATTATTATTATCATCGTTGTCAGCATTATTAATACCGTTCCTACCTACAGACGATTTCATTGACTTAAGTTCCGCAGCAAATCTTATAATGGAGACGTTAAAACAATCCCCTTTAGCACTTCTGTTGAGTTTATGATAATGGACTGGTCTGGTGATTTGTTACAACCAAGCTTTTTTCCAGTTTAGGAGCCATCCCTTAGTGAAGCAGTTAGAAATTGTTTCCCTTTTTTTCTTCCATGATTCTCTTGGCTGACATCGATGCGTACTTCTCGTTCTAATTCTTCCGTTCTGATTTATTTAACAATGCTTATTTCACAAACATTTTTCTCTTTTCATAGTTCTCGGCCGTTCATCATCATCATCATCATCATCACCATTATCATTACAATCCCAAACGTAATTTTTACTACGTGGTGGACCAAAGTACGGTAGGGGGAAAAAAAGCACAGAAGGGATAGGTATAATCTGACAGTGTTGTGTGGACTACTTTTTGAAAAGACCGTAATAGGAAGTATTTAAAGAAATGAGGAGGTTTATTTCCGTCGAGCAGGCAGGAATGCTACAATAGCTTGCCGTTTAATATTCCATTTCTTTGTGCAAAACAACAAATCGGATGATGAAGGATATGGATATCCTAGAGGCCGACAAATGTTGCTGGCTGTGGGTTTTCTACTCATATATATATATATATATATATATATATATATATATATATATATATATATATATATATATATATATATATATACACACACACAA